>NW_010563459.1:0-16205 GCF_000687285.1 Phaethon lepturus | reverse complement strand
TGGTGAGACCCCACCTGGAGTACTTTGTCCAGTTCTGGAGCCACCAGCACAGGGAAGACATGGACCTGTTGGAGCAGGTCCAGAGGAGGAGGGCCTCAAAAACAACCAGAGGGATGGAACACCTCTCCTATGAGGAAAGGCTGAGAGAGTTGGGGTTGTCCTGCCTGGAGAAGAGAAGGCTCCAAGGAGACCTTATCGCGGCATTCCAGTACTTACAGGGGGCTTCTAAGAAAGATGGACACAGACTTTTTAGCAGGGCCTGTCACAATAGGACAAGGGGTAATGGTTTTAACTGGAAGAGGGTAAATTTAGACTAGATCTAAGGAAGAACTTTTTCACCACCAATGGGGGTGGTAAAACACTGGCCCAGGTTGCCCAGAGAGGTGGTACATGCCCCATCCCTGGAAACCTTCATGGTCAGGTTGGACGGAGCTCTGAGCAACCTGATCTAGTTGTAGATGTCCCTGCTCATTGCAGGGGTGTTGGCCTAGATGACCTTTAATGGTCCCTTCCAACCCAAATTATTCTATGATTCTGTAACAACACAGAAGTAAAATTATCGCCTAAAGGTTATTTTATCCAAGGAAAACATTCAGGCTTAAGAGGAATAAGATGTAGAAGTTTTTTTATTCCAAAAACTATCATTACCTCTGCCCTGCAGCTGTCTATTCATCAGGGGATTTGCTTCATTCTAATGATTGATGAATGGTGTCTTCAGATCTGCTTCTTGACTAATGGTAATTGGACTAACAAATTTCATAAGATAACCCTAAAGAAGGAGAAGGGACTTCATGAGCTGAATTGTTCTGCTTTTGAGGTTTGAGATAAGTTACTTTTTGTCAAGTAGGAGAGTGACCATTACCAATATTAATTCTTCAATGCCATGAAGAGTTCATGTACATAATTCAGTACAAAGTACAAAAGTTGGAGTTTTAAAACTTACTACTTGCTAAACAAGATTATCTTGCAAATTCTTCTTTGAGTTGCTACTTCAACCTCATTAGTTAGATGGCAATGATAATTAAACAGTAATAAAGAACTGTTTATTTTTACGGAGGACAATTCTTATAAATTAGGAAAAAATATTTATTAGGTTACCATGGCTCAGCAATGACATGGGCAGCAAGATATGAACCCAAGTGCCTTTGCTAACCACATACTGCTGTTTCTGATAGGTTTTCCTTGTTGATTTTCAGACGTATGTAATTTACAGTTGTCAAACAATTATAGGAAATTCTCATTCTGAATGCTACATCAATGCCATTCTTCCCCCTTAAGTCTGTTCTTTAATTATTCATAACAGTTACAGGCACTTAGAAAAGAACAGGGAACTATAAATATTTAATACAAGATGCCTGTAACAGGAAGACATGAGAGAGACTACAAAAAATCAAATAGTGTAAAGTATTTATTTATCCTAAGCCAACAAACAATAAGCAAGGTGTACACTCTTTAGATTTTAAATTTATATAAATATTCTCAGCTGTGACAAACAAACCTAGTAAGTCATCTGTATACTTTACCAAACAATTACAATTAAACAAATAAAAATTACCAGGTACAGCAGTTTTCTCCAGACTTTTACTGTTTTAAAGGGGTCTATTATGATCATTTGCTACAAGTTTACCTTGTGAGGAATGCTGAATAGGCATCACCACAGGACATGACAGCTTCAAGTAGTTACAGAATGCAAGAGTCAAGAGCAAATACACTGAAGACAAATTTCTGAAATCCCATCTACAACAGCAGCATCTTAGCAAGCAGTTGATTTTAACACGAATTCTCAATATAGGTTTCTATCACTTGGGGTGGTAAGAAGGTATGCAAGAATTTCAAAGATCTTAAAAAAAAGTTTACAACCCTTCTAGATGTGGAAGAGGGCTACGGATCCAGTATACACTCAAACTTCAGTATAATATGGCAGGTAAAAATAATCCTACTTTTAATTTTCAGAGCTCATTGTGTTTAACACTTTGTATGGATAATAATGAAAATCTGCTAATACCGTAATTGTGTTCTGTGGAGGAAAAGACAATTACTAGGAAAACAGAACTCATTTTTTTTTAAGTCCCGAAGACATACTAGGGAAATAGCATCAATCTTTCATTAAGGTATTCATGCACTGTATCTCAATACAGTGTACGCAGCTTTCTGACTATCTTACACATCACAAATACTCAAAAAGTCACATTGTAGAGCACAAAAATTAACCCCAAATACACCTAAAAACTAAAACTAATCATAGAAGCAAAAACAATTTTCTCATCCATTTACTTCAAATTGAATTGCTGTCTGCTCACTCTGAAACCAAAGGTCTCCACTGTTCTGTTCACAGTGCAGAGTGATATCCCTGTCCTTTGAAATCAGGTCAGTGTCCCACCACAAAAGCACATCTGCCTAAACAAATGGGAAAAAATGAGCATGCCTTTGGTGGTCAAGAAAAGGCTGAAGAAAAGTTTAGATAATACTTAGAAAATATATCCATTTTCCTCATCTCAAATTATAACCACCCAAAATGCAACCTCACAGTGATTAAGTGACTTCACGAGGAGGAGAAATTTTGTTCTTGTGCGATGTAGAAGACAGACAGAAACTAGAACTGTTTCATTAGAGTCATCCCCCTCACTCTCCCAGCTTCCTACATTCAGCTGTTTATTTTCTATTTTTTTTATAATTACTGATTTAAAAGGTGTTTGGAAAGTTTTGTTAATATTTCAATAGTTCGTATTTCATTATTTCAAAAGTATTTAAGCGTTCATCTTCAACATAGAAACACTGGTGCAAAAAAATATTTCCTTTTCCTAATACTGTTAATCAGAACTGAAAATAAATTACAGTAACCACTTTTGTACATAAAGCATGTGGAGACAGTGTAATCAATATGTGGTGGAGAGTATATTTAGAATATATTTAAAAGTTTGCCTGTACAGCAGACAGTAAGGTAAAGAAAAATCCCAGCTGTAAATGACACCAGTGTACCAGAAAAGTACTAGAACAGACACAGTTATATCTGCAAATGCATCTTCTGGTTACCTAGCTTACTCCTCTCAGTAGTTAAATTATGCCAGTAAAAGAAGGCAGCTGTTAGAACCTGTGTAGTCCCTAAAAATAGAGCTGCCCCTCATGTCACCTATACCAATAAATCTAGTCAAAAGCAGACAAGCCTTCAGTATTAATACTTATATTTGAACCCTAAGAATGAAGACAAGCATTCAATAAAAAATTGAAGGAACTACATTTCGTGTATCAAACAACTCTCAGAATAATTTAACTAATACACAGACTAAAATAGTAAATCTTCTAACTTCTTACAAAGCCAGTAACATTCCTAGATAAAAAAAGAAGGAAAAGCACTGACAATAATATTCAAAACTTGCTTTTTTTGCTTTAAAAATAGGTTCTATGTAAAACATTTTAAAAGCACATCTTTAACCAACTTTGCCCATATTTCCACATATTTTGGTAAAGTCATGCTGCAACATGACCTGCCCTGTTGGATTCAACACAACGTAAGTCTGAAATGACAGAGGAGCCAAAAGGAAGCGTAAAATATGAGAGGAAGCAGATGCGCCATTAGTGGAATGCTGCTTTAAAAGATTTAGATTTCTGTACTAAGAACAGAAAGAATACATGTAAGGGAAAATAATTTACTGAATTAATTTGATGGAATAGTTAACTGAAAAGTTAACAGAATTACTAAATTATTTGGATACTGCATCTTGCATATGTATTCATTTGGATATAGAATTCATTATCTATTATCCACTTGAATTCTGAAATAAAAATAGTCACATTATAATTGAACATGCTATAAATCAACCAGTCCTCTGAGGTACAACGTTAACTGAATACAGCAAAAGCATTCTGGCAATATTAACAGAACTGTCTATTCATATCTCTAGTAACTTGTTGCTGGCCAGTTTTTCTGTACCATTGGATTTTAACTGTCAGTATAATTTAGAAGGAAAGAAAAAAACAGTAAGTGGTATAACTATTTCAATGATGTGTGGTAACTTCTCATTCAATGTATGTTATAACCTTATTTCAGTAACTTGTTCTATGCTGCAACTCCGTTTCAATCATTTACCAAAGTACACATTAGGTGTATGAACTTGTAGTGATAGGAAACAAACTAACTTTACAATAGAAGAGCGCTTTACAGATTTGGAAAATCAACAACAATTTTGTCCCAGCCTATTGCACTGGATTATTCACTTAAGGACTGTTTAAGAACAATTGCAGTTGTACACATTACATCACAAGGGATTAACTTTGGGGTCAGTAATTTATTATAACTACCTTTCATTTAAATACTCTTTATCTCCTGCAGGTGCCATCCAGCGCAATATTATTTCCAGAACATTAAGGAGCCCAGCCTTCAGAAATATATGTTAAATGATCTGCACTCAAATATAGCAGAAATATCCTAGTTTACATACAACCTTTTACTCTTTTCCCTACCACAGTATTTGCACACCTCGCACAACGGCATTTAGTTACAATAAAAACTATTTCTTAAAAGCAAGTTACAGATTTATGAGAAGGAAATCATGGCAGAGTAAGCTTCATGATGATAAAAGTGATTGAGATAGAAGCAGGCTGTTTCCAAGGCTACCAATGAACCATATATTATGTTTTAGATGGTTTCCCAGGAAAATAATCCTAGGGATCACATCACCTATGTGTGTTTCTTTATGTATCCCTCCTCCTAACCTTAGAATTTATTTCTTGATTTCAACTAACTCTGACAAAAGAGGAGATCTAAAGATGACTAGGCTCTACAAGTTTACCAAAACAGGAAGCCAGGAAACAAGAAAGATTCAGTAAAATGCAGATTATGCAAAAAGCATAGATCAAGCATTCAGACCTCCTCGGATCCCCAAGTCAACCAAGAAGACACAGTCCTACTGAAGAGCACATGTCATTAATCTTGGGGCAAACACAACAGACTCCAAAGCAGAGAAAAGAGCCTGCCACTTTCCACAATGTCCTGTCTTCCAGATAAGAAATAAAATTTTAGCCCGAAGAACTACTTTTCCCCTTCATTTTTTTCATTCTGGCTTTACATAAATGAAATGGATATACAACACTGAGATCTAAACATCAGAAGAACCTCTCTTTACTGTCTCTTGCTCAGATTCCCTCAGCAGACATTACAGCATTGCCAAGAACTCCCAAGGGCTCAGTAAGAAAAACAAAAGCTTGTTGTATAACATTATCAATCAAACCCTGCTCCAAGAAAGGTAGGTGTAGAGTACCTGCTTCTTCAAAGACAACTCTCTCTTCTACTAGAGACTAAGATTCCTCATCTCCTCTAGGCTTAACCACAGAGAGGTTTATCTCATCTGAGCATGGCCTGCTGTCTTCCCACAGAAGTTACTGGCAATTTTGAAAGAGAACAGGAAAGGTTTCAGAACAGATCTTAACCTGTGTCAAAAACCCCTACTGTGATAAAAAGGTGTTTCTTTCAGTGTAGAAAATTCATGTATTGCCTGAAGTGCTTAAAACCAGCAATGTACTATTCACCCTCTTTTTCCCACCCACCAAGACAGCTGTAAATTGGATCTAAAAAAAAACCACCCATCCCACTGGCCTTAGCAGGGACTGACAAGTGGTGCATACACACAAGAGAATCACAAAACGTCCTTTTATGAAGACAGTCTTTTCTCTATATTAGAACATCTGAGTTGAACCATAAGATTTCAAAAATTAGTTCTTTGTGTTAGCACAGTACAGATTACCCTAGTCTCAACTGACTTATTTTCTTAGGGGAGATCAGAGCTTTATAAGAGGTTAACTAAGAATTCTTCTGTAGATGTTGCTACTAAGGGGCCGCAAGCTTTGTGCTATAATACCAAAAGCCTCAGGCATGTCAGGTTTCATCTGAATTTGTCTTGGCCTGCCTGGAGCTTTGTTTTAGCTTGTCTAGTTGTAGCAGTAATGATCTAATGCCTCGGTGATTATTGCCTGCTTTGTTTTAGATTTTGGTCAATTGTGCAATGTAACACTATATATTTTTATAGTTTGACAGACAGTAATAAGGAGTAAATGTCCTGACTAAACAGTCAGTGACCCCAGAATAAAAACACAGCATAGAGCACAGACCATCATATTCTCCCCGAAAAAAGACAGCTTGCTGACAGGACAACTCAAGGCTGACAACAACTTGCCTTGACACTTGGCCCCATCCCCAAATGAAATCACTGACAGTGGCATCCATCCATAGAGGCAGTGTCAGTCTGGCCATAACATCAGAGAAAGAGGTATATACTAGAATATATGCATGTAAGAACTTCAACCATACATAATTAGAACCGCGTTACTATCATAACTGGACTAATATGAATTCTTTCCTTGGACTGCTAAGATTTTATGTAGGCTGGCAATAAATTGCTGCCTTCCCCTGTAAGGTGTATCTCCTTTCACTTATAAGATTTTGAGCGTAATAAATTGGTCAGAAATCTGTAACCTGGACAAACCAATTGGTAACACGTCCTTTCCCATTAACAATCACATAGGTTGCTTATCTTGTCACACCCAAGTAAATAACCTCATGATACTTAACATCATATTTACTGTTAGCTGATAGCTAATGTAACTTAATAGTCCATGCTTGTTAAAAGGTTAATAGTGATTGGAGAACTCATTACACATGGATAAATAATCCTTCATAATTTTTGCTTCCAATATACCAAGAACACTTAGTAATTGATAAATTAAGAGGACAACTTCAGCAGCACCTGTTCTGTATTTGCAAACCTTTTCTATCCAGTCTTCAGTGCAGATATTACACCTGTAAACTAATGAACGACAACCTCAGAACATCATAAAGCACACACATTAGAAAAGGCATTAATGCTGTTGATCTACTGACTGTCTCTGACTCAGGAAAATGAAGAAACAGTGACCACTGCTTAGATGAAATCACACCAAACTGGCTGGATAGAAGTACATACATGTGGCAAAACTCATAAAAAAAAAAAAAAAACCTTATAGGAGCACAGTCAATGTTAGCATATTCCTGACAATAGCATCCATACAGGGATCAGAAAAGCCTTTATGTACTGACTCATACCAAACTTAACTTCTGTATCACTAAAGTGTCACTCTGACATAGACTCACAGAAATGTTTAGATTAGAAGGGATCTCTTGAGATCATGTAGTGCAACCCCTCTGCTCAAACAGGGTCACAGAGAGCAGGCTGCCCAGGACCATGTCCAGTTGGGTGCTGAGTATCTCCAAAAACAGAGATTCTACACCCTTTCTGGGCAACCTCTTTCATTGTTTGACCATCCTCATACTAAAAAAAATGTTGTCTTGCATTCAAATGGAATTTCCTGGTTTTTTTAATATGTGCCTCTTGCCTCGTGCCCTGTCAGTGAGCACTACTGAGAAGAGTCTGACTCCCTCTTTTTTATTCCCTCCCACCAGGTAAGATGCCCACTGAGCCTCCTCTGGTCCAGGCTGAACAGTCCCACCTCTCTCAACCTCTCCTCAAATAAAAGACGGCCCAGTCCCTTAACCCTCTTTATGGCCCTGCACTGGGCTTGCTCCAGTTAAGTCTGTATCTTTTTTGTACTGGAGAGACCCGAACAGGACTAACTACTCAAGATGTGGCTTCATCAGTGCTGAGTAAAGGGGCAGAATCACCTCCCTTGACCTGCTGGCACCTAATGTATCCCAGGATACTCTCGACCCTTTTTGCCACAAGGATGCGTTGCTGGCTCATCGTCAGCTTCTCGTCCACCAGGACCCCAAGGTCCTTCTCAGTGAAGTATGAACATTTACATGTTTCACTGACAGGTGCGGTGCCTTCAAGGACAAATATTGCCACCAGACTGTCAAGAGGAAAGAGAAAAGTTAACAGCGTAGTGATACACACACTACTGATGATTTTTATCACAAGTTAGTACCATTCCTATGTATTTGCTTGTTTTAAACACAACCCAATTTAAGAGCTTTGCTCCTAAAGGTAGTGTGCTCAGTGAAATTAAATGGAATGAAAATTCATTATGCACAGGGTTCATATTGGCTGCAACCTACGATAATTTTAGTATAATTTAGCAGTTACTTGGGTTCTCAACAAACAAAACGGCAATGCTGTCCATGGCTGCTTTATGCATTGTTAGGAACTCTCTGCTTATTATTTAATAGCCTGTTCCATTAACCATTATCAGTCTCAGAGATGACGCAACTGAATATATCAAACTCAGTAAGACTTAAAAAAGCTTTATAATTTCAAGGACAGTACATACAGCGTGGGAGATGGAAAGACACCCCTCTTCCATTACATTAATTATTATAGGGAAAATTACTTCTCTCTCTAGCATATCAATTACTGCCATGCTTTTAGGAAAGCCTGTTGAGAAAGCAACTAGCTATGGCTGTTTGACTAATAAACTCTAACAAATTTCTTTATCTTCACAATATTTATACAGCTAACACAGAGGTTTGTTTTACAGTATGTCTTTACAGGACACCAGATTCATAATGCATTTTATTCTAACAAAACCACATACACAAGTATATACATTAACCCTAAATCATAGAATCATTGAATCATTTAGGTTGGAAAAGGCCTCCAAGATCATCAGGTCCAACAGCTTACCTAGCATTGCCAAGTCCACCACTAAACCATGTCCCTAAGCACCACATCTACATGCCTTTTAAATACATCCAGGGATGGTGACTTCACTACTTCCCTGGGCAGCCTGTTCCAATGCTTGACAACCCTTTCAGTGAAGAATTTTTTCCTGATAAACAATCTAAACCTCCCCTGGACAACTTGAAGCTGTTCTCTCTTGTCCTATCACTTGTTACGTGGGAAGAGAGCTTGACGCCCACCTCACTACAACCTGCTTCCAGGTAGTTGTAGAAAGTGATAAAGTCTCCCCTCAGCCTCCTCTTCTCCAGACTAAATACCCCCCAGTTCCATCAGCCGCTCCTCATAAGACTTGTGATCCAGACCCCTCACCAGCTTCACTGCCCTTCTCTGGACACGCTCCAGCACCTCAGCATCCTTCTTGTAGTGAGGCGCCCAAAACTGGACACAGGATTCAAGGTGCGGCCTCACCAGTGCCGAGTACAGGGGCACGATCACTTCCCTACTCCTGCTGGCCACACTATTCCTGATACAGGCCAGGATGCTGGTGGCCTTCTTGGCCACCTGGGCACACTGCTGGCTCATGTTCAGCCGGCTGTCAACCAGCACCCCCAGGTCCTTTGCTGCCGGGCTGCTCTCCAGTCACTCTTCCCCAAGCCTGCAGCGTTGCATGGGGTTGTTGTGGCCGAAGTGCAGGACCCGGCACTTGGCCTTATTAAACCTCATACAGTTGACCTCTGCCCATCAATCCAGCCTGTCCAGATCCCTCTGCAGAGCCTTCCTGCCCTCCAGCAGATCAACACTCCCGCCCAACTTGGTGTCACCTGCAAACTTACTGAGGGAGCACTCAATTCCCTCATCCAGATCATTGATAAAGATATTAAACAAGACCAGCCCCAGTACTGAGCCCTGGGGAACACCGCTTGTGACCGGCCACCAACTGCATTTAACTCCATTTATCACAAGTCTTTGGGCCTGGCCAATGATCAGTTGATTAACACATCTTTCTATGTTCTCTAAATTAGAAAGAAAAGATACCATTTGAGCACATAGCCTACCCTTTGCTTAATGAGAAAGCACCAACAGAAGCAGTACTGAAAGTCCTTCAAAACAATACTACACATACCACAGTTTACTGTTTAGCTTGTGAATGGGGATTATAAACGTTCTGAAAAACCTCAAGATAATATCTTCTATGCTCTTCAAGATTTATGACTTACAGTCCATGGTTTTCTGGGAGTTTCTGGATCATTTCTAGGTGATAAATGAAAGGTAACTCAAAGCATGAGTGTTGTTAGACACTTTCTGTCTTATAACACTGCTAGGTAACTCTGGGAGTCTATAAACTAAACAAGACTAAAAATGCACTAAAGAAACACCACAAAGTTCAAAAATATTATGAAATGTCATTATTACATAGCCCCAAACTTTCTAGAGACACTATTTATTTTTGGAGCTCAACTTTCAGCTGCTTCCTTCCACCAAACCTTTTAAAGTGATCTATTTTCCTAACCCCTAGCAAAACTCAGTCACTCTTTTAAGGAGGTGCTGGAAATCAAGAACCCCAAAATGAACAGCCCAACATCATCATCCCTTCCTATATTAATGTGACTATCTTCAACCTCGGGGAAATCGTACATGACTGTAATCCTTGTTTAGTTCCTAACTAATTAATAGTTGTTGAAGCAATATCACAACAATATTATATATCAAGATGCATGAAAACATGTCTAAAATTTTCTACTCCATTTAGTTGTTCTCTACACTTTGCTGTGAATGTATCACAGCTACAGAATTATGATTCTAGTTTTGTTCCCATATGCCACATTGAAAAAATGTTATGCAGAGAAAATACATTATACAGATGCATGCAAGTATATTATTCACTGATTTATAAGACATTGGCAGCTAAAAAGAAATATTTACACAGGCAACTTTCCTACAGTTCTATGCTGTATGTTAACAGGACTGCAATTCTGCTTGAGATTAAAAGTAAATTACTATATCCAAAACCAGGCTCTAGGTATAGACATAACTTCATGAATAGCAAGTCTGCCATACACATCCTTTTGTCATGGACGCAACTGAACAACATACACATTAGCAATACCAAATTCCTCAAGAAAAAATGGCAGACTTTTCACAGTTCTGAATCCTGTAGTGTGTGTGAAGTCGTAAAAATGAATAACTGGATGGCAACGAGTGCTAATGGCGAGACTGCACACACATCTGTCCTCGGCTGGTTCCAGAAACTAACTAAACAGCTGAACCCGAAGGGTAAACAACAGTAAATCTTCCGGATGCTTTTCATCCAAAGACTTTAACAAGTTTCAGGAAAGTGTTCCAAATTCAGACTGCAACTGACTCACTGTGGGACGTTAATTTGTTTTAACAGATTTCAAATGTTACATGTGGTCCAAAGTCTGAGGAAAATGTACAGGCTCATTTGCTGTTATCAGATAAAGAGTGATAAAGAATATGAAGAATATAAAGGTAAGATTAAGATTCAGGACCATAAAAGACAAGGGGCTCAATCATGTATTCTTTACCTCCCAGTCATATCCCTAATACATAGCACCTGAGATGAGTAGTGTTTTTATACATTCTTCTCTGGTTGTTTGTAAGTTGCCACTTACAAAAGGAGGCCAATATTTACAGAATTTGTGACCACCTGAACATTGCTTCATACGGTCACAACATTTACCTGGTAATCTTTTTTTCTTTATTTAAAGACAGTATTCAGGTAAATTACCTCTGTAACCACAAACTAGTTTAAGGAATATCACTTTGATTCCTTCTGAAGAATAAACGGGCATTTCCTTCAAGAAAGGACCACTCTCACTTTACTACAAAACACACAACCATAGCAATTGTATACGCTGTTACACCTTTTGATATTTTAATATATTCTTGTTCAATGATACTATTCACCATCCAGTAATTATGTCACTGGTGTATACATTTCTGATTTTCTTATTTTAGCAAAAGTGCAGTAGAATCAGGAAGTCATCATGACACTGGTCTAAATTGTTGTTTTACTAGGAAAATTCCATTGAGATGTTTTGAAACCAAGCTGTGCAGCTACTAAATTTAAATATGACCACATGTCAAGATTTAAATAAGGATTCTCAAGTCCCACTTTTTCTTAAATTGGATAAACTAGTTTGCTTTCTACAATTTCTATTTATATCTGGTCAAGAAAATCCAAAAAAACAAAGGAAAAAGCATTTCAGAAGCCAAGGTAACTATAAGAGAATAGGCATTCTATGACTTAGGTGATACTATGCATCTTCCAACTAAAAGCTAGTGGTGAGACAGCTCATTCTTCCTCCGAACTGCATAAACAAATGCAAAGTACCGATACTACTAAGCCACTTCCTACTCAGGGTTTACAACTAAGAGAGAGGGAGGGAATAAAAGGAAACAAATACTTAAAATGAACAGGGACTTAATTACTCCTTTATTAGAACTTACATTTACCAAAACTCTGCTAAACTACCAAACATTCAACTGGCAATACTAATCCATATGGATCTTCCACAGGGAAGAAAAAAATAATTTAGGAATAAATGAATTTTTCTTTTTTCATTTATTGTTTATTAATTCATTACTAAATTAATTAATGGACTTTATTAATTCATTTGACCACTATAGAATGTACTTGAATTCTGGAGAATTAATACATGGACAGACTTGTTCAGCCAAACATCCCACCATCACATAACGGCTTTCTACTGAAACGTTCTAGAAGAACCACCTACAGCAGTACCGTTTGCATCTCCTACTTCAAATGTTGTATCCTCTTGCCTTGTTTGTCTAGAGGCCAACACTGTGAAAGTACCTTGATCCACACCTCTTTCTTTCATATCATACAGAATCAGAAGCAATTCTTCTAATGACTTATATTAATTTAGTAAGAATTATTTTTAATTTGTTAATTATGTCATTATGGTTAAAGTAGAAGGCATCATCAAATAACGGCTCATAATTTGGGAGGGTGCTCACTAACATCTTTTTAGGAATTTGCAATCCATATAAGGATTTTGAAGTGCATGCTTCAATATATATTATTTTTATATTCAGATGAGACTGCTACTAAAACCACCTTGATATAGCCAGTGTTACATATAAACATAATTACTCAGTATTTTTAGACTTACGGCATTGGCATGTGGACTTTGGGCCACTTTTTGGGTATATTTACAGAGGCTCCTGGGACACCAGTTACCAGGGCAACCTCTGAGGTCACCATCAGCTACTGTAAGTTACAGATGTTTCAAGAGACTCCAAATTTATGTTAAAATGGCATGTGCCATGCATGAATGCAACCCACTGCACCGCATCAAGCCAGTACAGCTGCTGCAGCACTAGAAGACAGCCCAAGTCCAGAAGGGTGCTTCAGAGAGAATTCCTCTTAACAAAACTGGCAGAGGGGAATGTTGGGAGAAGACAATCATTCTCAACCTCAACATGTCTGAACACAGCCCGAAGCCACATCTTCTCACACTGCCAGATTCCACAACTGCTATAAATCCTGTTTTCAATTGCATCCCTGATCTTCCCAATCGCACACACTCCTCTCCACTACCTCTCCCCATCTTTTATGGTTCCCTCCCAACCCCAGCAATGCCCCTACTTCATGTGAATCCTGATGCTTTCCTTTTGTACTCCGCTTACGTGGCTTGCAGGACAGCCAAGAGACAGCACACGCTGTAGCTCATTTGGAACACCACCTGTGCTGAAAGGCTAGGCAATACAGAGGTGTCACTTGCTCAGTAAGTCACTACTAAGTTGAACAGATAGTGACTGCACTTTCCTCAAGTTACTGTAATGAAGAATAAACAATGTCTCTCTTCTCTACCCAGCTGTAAATGTTCATGAAGTTTAGAAAAACTGAATTATGTCCAAGACCTCTATCCTTTAGTCTTATTTGGTAGAAGTTTGCTAGTGGTAGGCATAGGCACTAACTCACTTCTTCAGGAAACTTGGATGGAAAAATTATCTTCTCATGGAATTATAATCTAACTTTTATACATACAACTGGGAATCTTTGGATTAAACTCTGGTATCAAGATAAGTAGTTTATCATACACCTCATTGTCTTTCAGCTCCCCCCACCCCCAGGTAAGTAAGGAGGTGTGATCTGTCTGGGTCTCCCCATCATCAAAGAGAAAACACATTATATGGGAAACACATTCCAACTATCATTTGCCTCTTTAAACAAAAAAAACCTATATCCTCTTAAAGGTTTACTTTAGCATCCTAAATCCTTAAAAAACAAGTTATTTTTTCATTGTCTGAGCACTCCAGACAGGAAGCATATACAAAGGATCAATCTCCTACTGGCTTTATAAAAAACAGGTGACAGCTCTTATAGGAGAGAATAGAATACAGACTTGGAGAAAACACAGTAAAACCCAGGGTGTTTTCTCATTTATCAAAAATATCTTAGTGCTTATACAGTAAGTTACACTGCCACACATAACTTTCTAATTTGTTTACTTCACTATAGCCACTCTTACTTTTCAAACTAATTTGCATTATTCTCTGAAAGAATCACAGCTTCATATTTAGTTTAATTTATAAGCCTTTTGCTTCTACGATGAGCTTATAAGCTTATGAAACTAAAAAGATATTAAATCGGTGATGTAGAACAGCATCTTCTCTTTATTAGTCTTGTTTTTGGAAGAAGACTAGCTGAGCAAGCCAGTAGTATAAAGAAAAAGCTCATTTGTAGCAGAAGCCATCAGTTCAGGAGAAAAATCCAGCGGAGTTCTTTTATTTATAAAAACTTTCAACAAAACACTTCTAGATGATCAGTAAGAGTTTTGGCATTGTTTTCTGAGCTCAGGACTGCAGACAGAAGAAAGAACGCCTCTGGAACCCCTTTCAAAATAGCAGACCGTATTCCTCTTCAGCACAGTGATAGCAGAGGAAAAACCAATCATTACACTCTTCAATAACTGATATTGGGAAGTAAAAAAACTACATTATATTAAAAATTAAAAACTCATATAGAAAACAGTGAAGACTGTCTTGAAGTTTTTCCATTAATTCAAAAAAACCTAATATGCTTTTTAAATGTTAAAAAAATGGACAAATTACTGTGGCTTTCTTATACTTTTTATTTTCAATATTAAAATAACCTCTTATTCACATCTTATTCATTGGAGTTAAAAACACTTCACAGTACAGGTTCAGCTTTCTGAAAAAGGACCTGTTTTTACAGTGGGACCAAGCCATGACTCTCCAGCATAGCAGACCATGCTCTATGCTAAATGAATAGAAGAGTATAAGGAGAGTAATGATTCTGCCTGGGAGGGAAGAGAAATTTAGGGATCTCTGGGTGTGTACATGTACATACACGTAAAGAGACAAACAAAAAAACAAAAAGGAATGTGGAATAGCCATCTTAGAGTGGAACATAGTTTCTACTTTGAAAAGAAGCACAAGGCACTGCATTCTGACAAATATTGCTACATGTATTATGTCTCTTGTACTTTCTTCTCATTAGCATTAATGATACAAATATGATTGCATGTGAATTTTATAGAATGTTTACAAGCAATTTGTCAAGTGTAGCAGTGCCCTGATTTCAGAGCAACAGGCTTTCAAAACTTAATCAAAACACACTTCAAGCTGATTGTTCAGTGCTTTTACAATTAGCAAGAATTACCCAGATCTGTAGATTACGGGCAGCTTGAGTGCATTCAATAATTTCTAAACATAAGCTCTGTGAAAAACAGTTCACAAGAAGTTCTAGAAACATAGTACTGTTCCTTCCAATGTAAAATATTACCTGAATTACAAGGTTTGCTCACAACATCTGAGGCCCAAATGATGCATATAATATCAGAATGCCAGATAAGTGGGAAAGAAAAAAGAATAGTTGGTATTCATTCTGGAAGCTCAGTGAAATATATCAAAAAGGAATGAAAGATAAAATTGAATTGTAATGTTTACTTAGATTGGTCTCAAAGTATTACCCAATACATTCTGTATAACTTTACAGCTACACAATACATTCTCTGTGTTTCATAATAAAGAAAATACACAATATTGTTCTCACTAACGCACAGGAGTAAGTCTCAGAAAACTTTGACGCATCTCCTCACTTCTAAACATACAGTCAAGTGATCATTGCTATAGACTGGAAGCAGAAACTCCTTTGTTACATAAAGTGACGTTCCCAACACCACTAAGTTTTGAAAGTCCCCCCCAAGAGTGCCAGCCTGTCACATTTCAATGTAAGTATTTGTAGATATAGGCAATTACTATAAAGTGAGTAGCAGATTACTCTCAAAGGAATGTCCTGTACTTTTGGAACAAACACTTTGAAGGGTATTAGCTACGTATTCTGACTGGGAAGAGGGAGAGGTAGTTTGATCCACCTACTCCAGTATCGCAATTGTTTTCTTTTTCTAACGTCCTCTAAAAGTGTTTCTACTTAGACAGCCATAGCATATACACAGACTCACACAGGAGTGAGTGATCTGGAACTTCTGTGATCTAGATAATTTTTGAATTCTGTATGTCAGCTTTGGTTACCATAAAGAATCATAGAATCATACACTCTTTGGGTTGGAAGGGACCTTTAAAGGT
>NW_010563458.1:0-8240 GCF_000687285.1 Phaethon lepturus | reverse complement strand
GTTTCCAAATTTCTGCAGATCATTTTTCTTCCACCTCCATTCCCCCAAAAGGTTTAGGAACTACACTTCAGGTTAGTGTTTCTAACCTATAAAGCACATTATGGAACTGTAGAAATCCTCAAGCATTATTTGAAGATGAGTAAGATTCAGATGAAAAAATAAATTTTTCAAAGCAACCAGATGAGTCTGTGGCAGGAAAAAAGTTCATTTTTACCTATGTCCTCTCCTTGCCTTTCTTCTTGATTTTAATTCATAAATCTACTTTAACATCATCCCCAAAAGAAAGTGAAGAATTATGCTACTAGTGGTATTTTAGACTAAAATAGGAGAGCATGATGAAGCAGTCTTTCTACACTTAAGTTACCATATTGCTCTAAATTAATACTTTGTATATGTTAATAAATCCACATTACTAGAAAATTTGAAATAAAATTTCAACTTTATAATCCGTTTTCCATACATGTTTCTTAATAATTCCTAAAATAGTTCTGTTTTTTCTTTTTCTTACATTACTTCTTTACTGGATGGAAGCAGAGTTTTAATAATGAGGTCAGATTTTATGAATTATGTTGCAAACTAGGAGAGCAAGAGAAAATAGCACTTTTCTATTCTACATTCATTCTGTTCATCAAACTTTGTAGTCACATTCAGAGCAGGCTTCTCCACTGTCATTTCAGTTTTGCCAGTGATCACACATGTTCTCTCACTATTAAAACTCTGACCTACTTGATTACGTGCCCTAGCGAAAAGTATTGTGAAAATAGGAAGTAATTTTAAATTATAATTTGGTCTATGTAAATAATTCCAATTATTAAAAAGTCCCTGTTGAAAAGGTTTTTATTTTGTAAACCCAAATTTTAGGCAGATGGTATTACAAAGTAATTCTGATAAAGTACCAGTAATACTGCTGTTAGTCATTGATATTGGTTTATTATTTATTGGTTACCACAACATTGGGACTGTATATGTCTATATGTATGCATATATGTCTTCAAATAAAGACGACTGTTATCCATACAAGATACTAGACTGTTACTTCATGCTAGATGACTACGGTGGTCCTCTTTATTACATATAGACATCTTGTCATGTGAAGAGTTTTCTCTAGTCTTACCATAAAAATGTAAAAAACATGAAAGCTAAGACTGGCAAAATATAATGCATCTGAATCAATAATTACTGCAAGTTACATTTATAAATGTTCATATTGATAATACAACCAACTGGGAGCATGTAGGAGAAGAAAGGCTAGTTACAGGGAACTTTATTTGAAGAGATGGAAAATACCTCAATGTTTTAGAAAAAAGATATTTCACTGACACAAACAGCATTTCCTTGATAAAATGTGATGAGAAATACCATCTAAAACAGAAAAATATCCATCTACACAGCATTATTTATGAAGCTAAAAAATACAATTTTATTCATTTCTATGAATGATCAAATGTTTAATCTGCAATGTCTTACACTTTTCCTTTTTAAGGACAAATGAAGAAAAGTAAGATCAGCCATTAACAGGAACCTACAGCTTTAACAGCTTTTTTTTTTTTTATAAAAAGGAAGGTACATATTACTTCGACATATTTGCAACAATGTTGTTACAGCATGTCAAATTCATTTAGAATTACCATTTCCAGACCAGACCTTGGACTTTCCATAGATAGCTACTATCAAAGAATGCCAAATCTGAAATTATGAATGTTAAGTTCTTGCAAACACACACATACCACACTTGCTTTATAACTCCGAAAGCGCAAGAGTACAAACCGCTAAGGTTCACAAGCTGGAAATCAGGTAAGATTTTATACAGAGTTTATATGTGAGGCATGATAGCAATAAGTCTAAGTGAGAGAAACCCAAAAGTTTAATGAGCCATTGCTTAAGATATTTCAGGTGTATTATTGTTTTAATCACTTTGAATGTAAAGTCATATTTTAGAATATAATCAGTGTAATTACAGTCACTAATAACATTTCAGCTGTTTCACCAATATTTTTATAAGTTTTTAAAAAGGACCACCACACCTATGAAGAGATGAATACACACACAGAACAATATTTTAAAATAGTAAGCATACCTGTGTTCGCAGAATTTCACCTTTTGACAGTTGCATATCACCAGTCAACTCTTTCACAGTAATGCCTAGTGGTTCCAGACGCTTGCTGAAGTAATTTGTCATTTCAGCTGCCAAAGCCTTCATAGGAGCAACATACACAATCTGCACCAAAAGGACACTCACTTGATAAATGAGCAAACTCCACAATGTTGTTTGTTTCATGGCAACCATTACAAATCACAATTTATTGTGAAATATGATGCCAGGCGCTGACGGTGAAAAACCGTAATAGTGATATATGAAAAGTAGTTATCTTTGTTGGGTAAGTGTGCAGCTGTTTTAAGGACAATGGATTTTGTTTATACAGCCTCATCACTTTGAAAATTGGTTCTGCATCAAAGCTAAATACGTTTTCATAGCTTTTTACTCACATAATATGATTTTTAGAATACAATTAAGAATAGCTTTAACAGTAATGAAGTAAATCAAAACTAGCCTTATCTTTGACTTCAAAAAGTGTAATACCCTTGAAAACTTCCTGATTTCATATTCCATGTATAACATATAATGATTTTTACCTTACAATTTAAAAAGCTTTTACTTGGTTCATTAAACTCCTACCTTAAACTCATCCTTTTTGATAACACCATGCTGGACATGCTGGCGAATTTCATGAAGGACTGTCAGCATGGCAATGTTAGTCTTCCCAGCTCCGGTGGGGGCACAGATTAGCATGTTCTCATTTGTATTGTAGGCAGTCTCAAAAACTATAGATTGGATTCGGTTTAGTCTTTTCATGCCTTTAAAAGCAAGTTGTCCAATCTGTTAAAACAAACAATATGCATATTTTGGATTTTTCATATATATATATGTACATGTGTGTATCTATATATATATATGAATTATAAGAAAAAGAACACATGGTAGAAAAAATTAGGATACCTGTTCAAATATATTTATTATTCCAAGGTTTTTTTCTGAGGCTACTACTCCCACCCAACTCTCAAATATTGAATCCATAAGGAAAACAGATATAGCAGGATAACATCTGTTAAAAAATACTAAAAATCTTTAGCCACTGCTATTTCAGCATTTGTTTTCAATCAATAGTGTGATTAAAACTAATATACAGTAAAATAACACCATATTAATAATTAAACATCAGTAAACCAGCAATAGTCAGATTAGATGAATATACATCTTTAAGATGACAAACTGTGCCTACTCTAATGGAAGAAGAGGCAGTAATACACAGGAACCTGACGAAGAAACAGATGATTTTTAAAATTATTTAAGATCAATTTTGTGCAGTAAAGTTTAATTATGCAAACACACACCCACAAATTCAGTAACAACCTTCTCTCTGCTTCTGAGGAAATCTCCATCTTGCAATTGTTAACATTCAGACCCTTCTCCAACAATACTTAGAACAAACTGCAGGCTCCAAAAGGAACATAAAACTCGTATATGTAGTCCCAAATAAACTTGAGAATGTTTTAAAAAAAATAAATTATATGGTTAATACAGGCAATTATAGGTATTATAGTACAACGCATGTTTAAATCTTATAAAGTAGAAATCATCAATTACAAAAATACACCAATTACAAAAATACACCAATTACAAAAATCCTCCTGGTCTCTCTGGAAAAAAAAAGATATTTTCAACAAGAAAGAACTGCTGTAGACAATTACAATTTCTGAATGTGAAGATTCTAAAACTTCTGCAATAGAACCTTAAGATAAAAAATTAATTTTCTAATAAACTTGCTTTTTCTTAGTTACTTTTCAGAGACACCTAAAAGAGACAACACAGAATTATTTCCTTTCTACAGATTTAATTACCTGCAGTGCTTCTACTAATAATCATGAAAATGATCTTACTGATATTTTTGAGAATTATAATTTTTTTTAATTGTAGGAAACCACAAAAGTACAAATTCACTGTAAAGAACAGTCCTGAAAGCACCTTCTGAAGATTTCCTTTTCCATTATTCTGGGCTGTTTAGTTAATGTACAGTAGTTCACTATGGTAATAGCCTCTCCAATACTAATAATATTCTTCCCAATACTAAGCAAATTACTTGAGCAGGACCCAATTTATTACCTCAAGTAATGCAAGCATAGGAATGAGGGCTTCATTGGCTATTCAAATGGACTATTTTATTTAACTGTGACACACAGCACTAGGTCTATCATTTTGCTGCAGCTTCTCAGTAGTAGCCTCATGTGAGAGGCTGAGATGTAAATTACAAATTTAGGTTAATACACCATTTTCACAACACATGACAATGCTCCACTCTTAAATATAGAGGAATGATGTACTTCATAACTGGCCAACTGTAGCTTTATTCTAGAGGACTTTAAATATTGAAAAACAACATACTTTTATATCAAAGTCAATGAAAATGCTACGCATTTGTATTTATAGGATTGACACGTATCAAGTATATTCAAATATTTATTCTGTTAAGTGTCTTTGGTGAAGAAAAAAAAATTATCTAATGCAAGTACTTCCAGTACTTTTCATCAAGTTTCATGGTTGAATTTCAGGGTTACAACAGTTTTCACTATTAATGTTCTTTCACAGTTTATTCTACTTGCAAGATTGCAGGGGGAAAGCTTATTTGTTTTGCACCAAGTTTTGTACCAAGTGTTGTATACATAATGTTTACTTGGTGTATTGTCTTCAAAATTCATTTCATCTTCATGAATGAGTCTATTATAAAGTGTTAATGGGTTTCCTGGAGACCTGCTGATTACATTAGTGCTATCAGGGTTCAATCAGCTATTTTTATGGCCTCCTTAGTAATTTTAGATTTCCAATTTGTCTGTTACTTCCAGATTTCTTGACAGGTCTTTGAAAATGGTTATATTTTTCCTTTTCTCTTTTCCCTCCCATTCCATCTAATTGTTTTTAGAAGCCATTATAAACACCATAAAGTTCACACTGATAAACACTGTTTACATAAAGAATTTATGGAGAGAAACTTACAAACACAACTCGTAATTACAGAATTGAACTAACAAAACACTACATTGCACAACATGTATATTATTTAAAGAAGCAGTTTTTAAACAAAAACAAACAGCTGTCTAAATGAAGTTTGGGGTACATATCTTCAGAAAAATGTGACAGGAATTTTTCAGTCACGTAGTTGAACATGCATGATTTTATACAATACAGGTCTCCTTACAGCTGTGTGATTGTTAATACCTTTAAATAAAGTATGTCTTTAAGTGTTTTCCTAAGCTACTGTCTGTAGGCATAATATTGTTCCATCTTCTCTTAAAGTGGTCAGTGTAAGACATC
Source organism: Phaethon lepturus (assembly GCF_000687285.1). NCBI lineage: Eukaryota > Metazoa > Chordata > Aves > Phaethontiformes > Phaethontidae > Phaethon > Phaethon lepturus. The sequence goes on along the minus strand of NW_010563458.1, from coordinate 2,872 downwards.
TTTTTCCTCTACATTTGGAAGAAATTACATGTACTATAGCCCTGGGACATGAAACTGTTAGCAAAAATAAAAAAATATTTAGATAAATAACAATAATTTCCTGTTTTGTTTCTTATTGGGAAGTAGTAACACCATGGATTAAGACTGACTTGGTGAGCAGCAATAAACAAACAGATGTTCCAGAAGCACCAGAGGAAGCTATGTAACAAGTCAGAAAAACAAACAGCTCGTTTTATGGAAAGGTGCTAAGCCTACTGAAACAGAAACAAGAAAAAATAAACCCCATAAAAGCCTGGTTAAGAACTAGAAGTATTTTTTTCAACAATGGTATTCTGATCAGAATCTAGACTTTCATTCAACACACTCATTAATTTTCAGACAACTCCAAAGAAAACACATAAAACCACCTAATTACACATGTTCTATAATGATGACTTCTTCTATCGTTCTACAACAAAATAATAAGACTACTACCCATTCATCATAAAGATAATCCATTGCACTCATAAACCAAGTTTAAACTTTCAGCATTTTCCCCTACTTATTGGCTTAATTTTTGCTGTACTTTGGAATATTGTTGGTTAAAACATGTATCTATGCATACACACACACATAAATATGTATTTTTATATATATGTACATACACATACACATTTTAATAAATTCCCACTACCCCTCCAAATTACAGTGGAGACTCCACAACCTCCCTGGGCAGCCTGTTCCAGTGTTTCACCACAGGGGAGGTTTAGATTGGATATTGGGAAAAATTTCTTTACCAAAAGAGTGGTGAAACACTGGAACAGGCTGCCCAGGGAGGTGGTGGAGTCACAATCACTGGAAGTGCTCAAAAGATGTGTAGATGTGGCACTTCAGGACATGGTTTAGTGGGCATGGCAATGTTGGGTTGATGGTTGGACTTGATGATCTTAGAGGTCTTTTCTATGCTTACTGATTCTACGATTTAATAGTCCCTCCTGCTTTCTAATTATGCATGTGTACATTTAAAGTACTTTTGTGCCAGTGTAAATCCTATTTTGCTACTGAAGGTACACTCAGAAGTAAACATAGATATTACACCTGGGGACTTCCACAGGTTCCCTCTCCTGATGATACTTGTCATATTCTGCTACCATGGAGGTGGTAGCTCACAATATTTAGGAAAAATAATAAATAAAAATATAACTATATAAATACCATAAAGGTAAAATTATTTTTATATTATCTTAGCAGTACTATTTGACATTATAATTTCCTTCCTGCGCAAAAGACTGAAATGTTGTCTTTCAAAGTGCATATGTACATTTTAAAGGCACATAACATGTAAAAGAAAAACTGCATGATGTTTGGATCTGCTCCATTTAGCACCAACTCGTATCAGTGAGACTTCACTGGACTTAGGGGGGGCAATTTTTGTAGGAACAAGTAGTATACACAGAGAGATGAAAATTATACAAGTGTTCCAGCTAGCACTTAGGATTGACTTTGAGCCATAATCAGCATTACACTTTCTTCCAGTAAGTACAAATTATGTCTCATACAAAGTGTAGTACCTGAAGTATTATGTGATATAAAGGAAGCTTGGAGTAAAACATTAGACAGATGCAAGCAACAAAAGGCACCAGAGAACCAGCAGCTGGCTTCAAAGCTGTATGTGCTACAAATGAGTAGAACTCAAAGCAAATCTTGCACGGTATGGCTATCCATGTCCCTATTACTGGTAACCAGAAATCACAGAATCATTTAGGTTGGAGATCACCTAGTCCAACCCCCTACTCAAAGCAGGATCACCTACATCATGTTGCCCAGGACAGTGTCCAGTTGGGTTTCAACTATCTCCAAGGATAGAGACCCCACAACTGCTCTGGGCAGCCTGTGCCAGTGTTTGACCACCTCACAGTAAAAAAATATTTTCTTGTGTTCTGGTAAAATTTCATGTGTTTTAATTTGTGCCCATTGCCTCTGGTGCTGTCACAGGGCACCAATGAGGAAAGTCTGGCTCCCTCCTTGTTAATCATTCTCACATCAGGTATTTATATACAATTTTAAGATTCCCCCTGAGGTTCTTTTCTTCAGCTCTCTCAGCCTCTCCTCATGTGAAAGATGCTCCAGTCCCTTAATTAAATTAAGGCGGCAGAAGAAATTCCTAGAAATGACAGATAATGAGCCACAAGGGTAAAATTATACTCTGACATCCTAAAGAACATAGAGTCACAGCGCATGAGACTTTCCTGAATATGTTTTTAAATTGAATTAAACAATCTTTTTGAAAACTATGTAGTCTTGATTTTTAAAATTATCACCACATTCACTGGTTAATGCAATAGGTATTTAAGTAGCAGTAGCCATCAGAAACCAGGGTGATTTTCATACTTTCAAGTTATATTAGTGTCATTAAACTCAAAACAAACACTGCATAATTTTCCTAGATTCTGACAGAGTTCACAAGAATAAAAAAGTATCCTGCGGGGGGGGGAGGGGGGGGCGGGGAAGAGTTCATTATATACGAAAGAATTATGTCTGCTTAAAGCTATCATAGAACACAAACTAGAAAAATTATTAAGTTTTTACTTTACTTGGAAGGCTGTTTTTAAATCCATTAAAGATTTCCCTCCAAAGTTTCAAACTTCATGTTTGCCAAGATACTGAAACTGTTATTTTTCTGACAATTATTCTGTTCTCAGAAACAGGAAAATTCTGGACAGCTCATAACAGCGAGTGCTCTTCAACAAGCAAACTGTTATTAGTGAAGTTAATACCATAGTTAACTATGGTAACATAGGCACTCCTTGGAAAAAAAGAGCCAATAAAAAAATTAAAGAATAAAACGCCCCACATCTGTTTGGTTTGGGTTTTTTTCTTTTTTTTTTTTTTT
>NW_010563457.1:4769-18650 GCF_000687285.1 Phaethon lepturus | reverse complement strand
CCACAATGCGAGCGGCTCTCTGGGGGGGTGGAGACAGGCACAGGCGGAGTCAGGGCTCAAATTCTTGAACCTTTCACATCCTTTCTGTAATTTGAAACATACTTGTTCCCATTCCAGAACCTTTCTTTTTTTCTTTTTTTTTTTTTAAATTCCTTCCTTGAGGCTGTGGAAATACGTTCAGGGGCAAAAAAAAAAAAAAAAAGAGAAAGAACGAAAAGAAAGGAAGGGAAAAAGCAAGCCCAGTACTTATCAAAGGCTCCAAAACAAAACAGAGAAACGTGAGAGCATAGCCCTCCCCAGCACAACTGCTTGCGGGCTCAGATTTCCCTCCCGAAGGGTCATGGTTGCTGCAGTCACGGGTTTGGAAGGCAGCTGGTCTTGCCTGCAACAAGGCGAAAAAATCCCGTCTCTTCTGCAAATGGCATTCACCTCCATTCGCTTTGCAAGCTCTTGGTGTTTGGAATGGAGGAAGCCATTTGCAAAAAGCTTGGGGTACTGCTTTGTGCCCTTACAGTTCCTGGTCATCTTCAGTGGGCAATTCCCACTCCCAGCCCCTTCCACCCCCTTCTCCCAGCTGGCCTGGGAGCAAAGGGACATCAGCAGGTCCCTCTCCTGTGTGCTTCCAGTCACACATCCATAAGCACTCCCATTTACCTCCTTCCACAAGACCAGCAGGCAGACAGTTCCCATGTCTAGGGCATAGTGGACACTGAATGGGAGAGGAAGACTGGCTAATGTGCACTCTGAAAGATTTTTAATGTCCCTAGTCTCCCCAAAAGGCACAGAGTGCACCCTTGCATCAGCCAGGCCATCACTGCCCACTCCTTTCCCCCCAGGTAAACCACAGCAGGTGACTGCTGGTGCAGCAGGACCTTTTGTTTGCCTTGTGTAAGGAAGTAACAATTACCAGCGACAAGAAATGCCACCTCGGGTCAGAAGTGACCTGAAGCTCTAGAGTTGCATACGAGCAGTTGCAGTGCAGCTGCCCCTGCCAGTGCTGGGCCAGGCAGTGCTGGAGCAGGGCTGCTAAGTTGTCAGATGGAGCACCTACCCCGCTCCCATCCACTCAGGGACTCACGCCCTGCTCTTTCAAACCAGAAAAACAAGGATGAGGGGAGAAGCTTTCATGTTTCGTTGCTATTATCATAGGTCTCAACTGTGTTAATGTGGTTATCATGCTGTTTACATGTGTATGTATATGGATGGGTGTGAGCAGCCCTTAAGGAAGGCGTGAGGTTTTCCAGAAGAGAGTCAAGTGGGCACATGTCCATCACCTGAAGCACTGGATGACTGCCTCAGCAGGAGTCACCTCTGCACATGGGGGAGAAGTCATCCAGAGGGAAGGGCAGTCTGTGAGCACAGGATATAGCCCTTACATGCTGTACTCCTCCCCTGTCACAGCCACTGCTCTGCCCAGCTGGGGCAAGTTGGGGAACTTGGAGAGTATTTCTGTTTCCATGGGTGTATAGTTAGAGAAAGAGGAGGAGCAGGACTTCTGTGGAAGACAGAGATGGGGCGGATACCCTTTTTTTCTTTGGAAGGGACAGTGTGACACTTCAGGTTTTCCCCGTAGCTGAGTCATGCCTTTTAGCCATGTGCCCCATATAGCACAGCAGCTACGTTATGCCCAACGAGGAACTCCTCTCCTTAACCGAGCTCCTGGCACTACAAGTCACCACACTGATCTTTGCAGATTGGCAGGAAACGCCACAAAGTCCATGTGTGCTTAAATATTTCACATCACACAGCACATGCTATTCTGGCTGCCTGCAACGCTGCAGCATTTGGTCTCCCTTCCTCCAAGGAGATAAAGCATCCTGAGAGCTTAGCTGTGTTTATCCAGACAACCTCAAGACAGTCTTTGTCCCTGAAGCTGGACGTTTGGAGTTCATAGCATCTTCTGAACGGTGCCCTCAGATGGCAGCCATACTGCTCAGGGCATCCCCACCATCCGTGTCCTCCTGTTGCCTTCAGCCTGGGTTTCTGCTTTTTAGCCAATACAACTATAGCATGGTGTCTTGTTTATTGCATTTTTACCATTTTTTGCAAATAAGCCTTGGCTACAAATACAAATGCTCTGCTTTCTCTTAGGCATCTTGGATAATAAAAGGTTATTAGCACTCTATTCAGGCCCATGTTGGCATTCCCCACCCTTCTCTAGATTGCCATACAAGCCCAATTGGAGTGGCTATTAAATATGAGACAAGACCTCAGTTAAACATGTATTAAGTCAGTGATTTCTGGGGTGTCACCAACTTTCTAGAGATGCCACATATGACTCACTGAACTAGATGACAGACTGAGTAATAAGTTATTTCACCTGATCATAGTTATCAGAGCAGGTTTGTCCTGCCTTTTTTACAGGGATGCCTGTTGCACAGGTAGCAAGCAGAACAAATGAAATCTATTCCTACAGGCATTGCTCCCTGCAGTACGTTTTTACTCTATTCCAGTCCCACACACTTAATTCACGCCCTGGTTAGATGAAGCAAAACAGTTCAGTCCCCTCTGATCCAAAGATTTTTGGAGGAAGACACCTAGATTTCTTGGGGTCATTGTTCAATGGTGGTGTTAAGAAGCGATGGAGAAAAATCAGCACTTGTCAGTTTTCCAGAAAAGAAAATGTCCCGGAGCATGCTCTTCCTCCCTGGCTGCTTCCCTGTACCATCGCAACTCCTGGGCACCTGTGGACCTTGACAGAGCTCATGATCTAAAGCCAGCAGCATGCCAAAGGTCAGTGGGCCAAAGCCTTAGCCTGCAGCTTGTCACTATTACAATGTTGGGCACCTCTAAAGCGATATTAAGTCCTTCAAAAAGGTAGCTGAAATTTCTCCTTACATAGGGAATTCTCTGAGAGATGCTAGCTAAGAGAGGCATCCTATCCATCTGGCCATAATGCAGAGACAGATGCCATTTGGGCCGCAAGCCAAGAGCTCCTTAGCTATTCAAACTGGGGACCTCCACATCTTCAAGGCTGAATGAAAGTAAGAGAAGCTCTTACCTGTCTTTGCCCCTATATCACATCCTAGTCTTAGGGGACGTGGCTGGGATAGACTGCCAATAGCTGGGATGCCAATAGCTGCAGGCCTATAGAAACCTTCTGCTTTATAAATACCCAACTGCCCTTTATGTACTAGGCTGGTTATTCATTGCTGAAGTGAGTTTGAGGAAGGGAATAGCACAGCAAAAGAAAACAGCCCACAGGGAGAAGCAGCAAAGAAGAAGGGACTAACACGACCTGGAAGAAGAGAGCTGAGGCTCTCTCTGCTGCCAGAACTTTGCAGGGGCTGAGAGGAGACATGCTGTAACAGGCCAGCTGGAGTCACAGTGGTGCTAGGAGACGGAGGTGTGCAAACGTGCAAACATATGCTCTCCAGTGACTTCACTCTGTGCAAAGCAGTATGCGCCGCTTTACGAGGGGTGAGTGTGGGGGACGGCTTTAGTAGCCTCATCTCTGCCAACCTCTAGAAATTGGTTCCTTCTGAAGAGATAAGAGCATGTAGGCAGACTTGAAATGAGGACAAGAATCCTGAACTCGGCATGACTTCTAACCGCTCGTCCCAGACACAGGCTGGGACTCCATTCCAGGATCTGGGAAGCCCAAAGGAAGATTTAGCTACACAGGAGGGATCCTCCCACATCCCTGCACAAAACAGAAGCAAGGTGGTCTCTGGTGACAGCGGGGTGCAGGGAGGCAGGGATTCCTGAACATCAGTCTCCCTTTTGGCACTGATTTGCAATGCAACATTTTGCCTCATAAGTCTGTTTCTTCCTCTGATTTTATCTTCCCTTTTAGAAAATGGTGCAAATAAAGCTGAGCTGCCTCATAGCTTGTGGATGTCTGTACTATACTGAACAGCCCTCCAAGGAGAGGAGTAAAAAAGGCTAAAGGACTGAGTCTTTGCAAGAACCTGTGTCCATGCCAGGAAAGGGTGTGATCCACAGTCCTGCTCCAGTTCCATTCCCCAGCCTGTTCCAGTCGGCTGTGACTTTTGCTAATCCCTGTCCTGAGGCTAGAAGAAAGCAAGACCAACAGTTCAGTTTGCTCTGACAGGACTGAGCCCTGCTTGAAAATACCAGGAAACCTCCTGAGTCAGCAGCTCACTTGCTCCTACTCTTGGAATAGCTGAGATTCCCGGACACAGTAACTTGACTCTACTCCTGGCTCAGGGCAGCCACTAGCTGAAAGGCAAAATAAAATCCCCTCCTGGCCCATTAACGAGGCCTATTCTGGGTTCAGGAGAAACCAGTCTGACTGATGAACTCCCCTGGCTCAGGGGCTCCGGCTGGGGCTGGGAGAGTTATTCTTTCCTTATTCAGCAGACGGGAGGATGTTAATGGAGAGCATATGGGAGGGGAGGGAGTACTGTGGATATTGCTGGAGGACAGCCAGACTGAATCAAAGCCCCAAGAAGCCTATTCTCCATCCGGGCAATGCTAAAACAGGCCGTGGAGAGACAAGACGTCCAGCTGTGATACGGGGGAGTTGGGGAAAAAAGCCCTCTGCCTTCCCCAGCTTTTTTGCTCCCACTCCAAATGGGACAATGGGGCAGCATTGTCACATAGTCCTGTAGGCATGGTATTCACAGTGGAAACCCTTCTGGGGAAGCGCGTGCCTCAGCCAGGCACCCCGTCCTGAGAGTCCTGCTATAGACTTCAGGGAAGCAAGAACTGCCTCTGCGCTTGCGAAGTGCTGTCTAATTTATGGTGCTATAGAAAAGATGAATTACAACAGTCCTACAGGCTAGAGATGGAAAAGGCCTGTTAACTCCTCCAGCGCGCCTCCCCGAGCTGATGCAGGACCGTTGCCGCTCACACATTTCCTGTTTCTGTCTGGACATGTTTTGACCAAGCAAGCAACCGAGGTTCACGTATTTTTCACTTCTTAATTCTACTTTTAAAAAAAAAGCCCAATGTGATTAACATAGTATGGATTACCCAGCCGCTTGGATATGTCAAGCAGGATGGAACAGGGTGCATCAAAGGCAGCCCACATCTGCCTTACCTTAAAGATAAAATGAAGGACTGGCTAGTGAAGACTTGATCGCAGCTTGAACTAAGAAGCTTCCCATTAAGTAGGAGGGCAGTTAGAATTAGCTCTGGCAGAAATTAGGTGTGTCCTTTTTGGCTCCTGACAATCTGTTAATGTAGCCCTGACTGAGGCAGATTTTGGGCATCCACGATGCTTGGCCTCACATCATTCACCAGAGCTTAATTAACTAAGGAGCCTGAAATGTTTAGCCTAGCAAAGGGGGATATAATTGCAATCTATAAATAAATACTTCAGGGGGTGTACACATGGGGAGGAGGAAAATGCTATTTAAAGATAAAGGACAATGCTGGCACAAGAACAAATGGGTATAAACTAGCCATGCATACATTTAGGCTAGGGATTGTCAGGTTTCTAATGCTGGGAGCATTGACGCTCTGTGAAGGCCTCCCAATGGGTTTAGTAAGGCCAAAAACCAAGCTGGTTTTAAGAGGCAGTTAGACACATTTACTCGTGTATGAAATGGCTGGCTGTGTGAGCAAGGAGCTGGACTCGAGAAGCCCAGAAGGAATGTCCTGAGGTTCTCTGGGCTGCAGTAAGTACAGGATGAGTTTTGGCTATCCAGCTGCAGGGGCCAGTAGGAACAAGGTGGGAATGAACTAGAAGACTAATAAAACCTGCGAAATTTAAATTGTACCTTCATTGCATAGCAGGCAGATGACCAATCCAGGTAAAACTGGAAACTGAAACTAACCCCTCTCCAATGACTAGGCTGGCTGGCTTGGTTTAGAGAAGTTTGTGGGTGCAGGAGATTATCAATAACAGTCAGTAAAAAGAGTCTATGATTAGTTTGCGTGAAAACATAGGCAAGAGAAAAGAAGAAAAGAAATAATGATTGGTTTTCCTGTGAGCAGGTTGAGATTGGGAAGCCCATAGTTCTGTTTTGCCATCCTCAGAGGCAAAAAGATCTCATGAGCCAGAAAACCTTCAGCTATGAGAACATCTTGTCATGTTCTCCAGTGGAGTAACAGCTCAGCCTGACCTCAGGCTGAGACCAACATTACATGGTGCCCCTGCACGCAGTAATCCTTCTCTAAAGTCATTCGCCAGACAGTGGGTGTCTTTCCCCGTGGCTAGCCTGCAAAACCGTTAGAATAAGAGAGACCTTGACCCTTGACTAAGGCATGCTGGAGAGGCAGATGTCCAAATCTTAGCCGCCTTATCCACCTGGAAGCTGTAACAATAAATCACATACTCCAGTTTACACCACCAGCACAATCAAGATAATGGACCTTATACCAGCATTTTGTTTCATCCTATTCCTGCGGAGAGTGGAGGGATGAAGGAGAGCCAGCAGAGAAGAGACAGCTATACAAATGGCACAGACCTCCCTTGTATCAAGGGAATTTTCCTGTGGGAATCTCCTGCCTATTTGAGTTCTCTCTATGCGCCATAACCAGTGCAAAGCAAATTTAGCAGATACCAGAGAATCCATCTTAAAATGCCTCAGGGGGGACAGAGAATATGGTATAAATGGAACTGCAGCAATGTCTCTTCTAATTCTTGTAATCTGTCACCTAGCTGCGGCAGTGATAGGTGCTTTAGAAATCCCCAGACAGTCTAAGTATGATTTGATCACATTAGTGGTGGCCCATGCATCAAAAGATTCAGAGGTTTTATTCAGAAAGGCATTAAAATAAAGATGGTTGTGCTTCCAAATCTCTTTTGTCTGGGACGAGGATATCTCCTAAGGCTGGCTTTACTCCTGACATTTCTCATTCTTTGCTTTTCCTTACAGATCAGAAATAGAACACGAAATGCCCTGTCTTGCTATTTTCATCATTCTGCAGTCAGCCTCAGCGGGAATCTGAGGCAGTGAGGGTGGGAGGTGATGAGCTGAGTCAAGTCTGAAATATGGGTCCTTGCACTAGAAGGATGTAGATGTGGCTTCTGGTTAAGTCACCAGTTCAGTCTTCTTGATGCTAAAAGGTGACGGCTGTTATACGCTCTCTTGAAAAGAGGTACATGGTTTCCATCCAATTACTAGCTAACAATGCAGTAGTCATGGAAGCTGAGAACTGCATGAATGAAAGCACCAACATGTTGGCTGGGGAACAGCACACAGGGGAAGCTGTTGCTGTTGCTACTTGCATTTTCCTGGCTGTGTGAAGCTTAGACATTTTTCATCCTCCAGGTCTAAAGTTCTTGGCCTGGTAATCTTCATAAAGTTGAATCAACTTTAAAAAATAGGAGAGAAAATGAGGGGAAAAATTGATTTTCCTTTGAGGGGGGCTTTTATTTGAGATGCAAACCAACAGATTTTTTCCTTCGACCTCCCAAAACCAAAGAGAATTTATTGGTCATTTTCACATTTTTAACTGACATTCTAATTTTCTTCACAAAAACACTTCAAACATAGAGAACCTCAATAAATCTCTAAAGCACACAGTTAAAAGTGTTCACACAGGCTGTAAAATTGTAACTCTGGATTTGTACAATTCATGCTTATGGTCAGTCATGTCAAGCTTTAAAGAATCTACCACTTCAGGCATCTCGAAAAGGCAGTAAATCTAGATTATGCATTGAAAGTGCTTAGGGAGTCTGGGTATTTATACCAGTGAAATGCCAAAATATTTTACTGACATGCTCCATTTTTTACATTCTTTTACTAGCAGTTAATTTTTTTATGTATATATATTTTTTTTTAATGCTGACAGTTATATTTTGGCTATTCTTATTTTGCAACTGGCTAGGCCTCCTCTAGTCAAAACAGGAGTCTGAACAATTTCACATGCATGGCACCCTGGGCGGAAGACAGTGGAAACCTCACAGATACGTGCATGGCCTGGGCTGAACATAGTTAGAGCTACATCTTTGGAAGCTCTGCAAATGTCACACGCAGAAATTCTGGCTGTTTCCATAGGAGTGATTCATTGGGGTGCTGCTAAGGAGTCTGTGTCAGTCCCCGGTGTCCCAGCACAGGGCCAGAGCTGTGGTCCTGTGGAAGTGAAAGGGGTGACTCAGTAGAGAATATTTCTTCTGCGTCAGAAGCACTTTCAAGCACGCGAGGGATTATGCAGCTAGAAATGTAAACTGAAGCCTCTAAGGGGTGTCCACCATATAGTGCAGTTAAGAGATGTCCAAGTCAACCCAAGTACCCAAAGCAATGCAGTCGCATTAAGGTAGCGCTCTCACTCTCTTTTAAATGTATGCACCTAACATGGCTACATTTCTTTCCCGACCCAAATTAGCTCTCCTATCTAATTTTGAGCGTCTCTGTATGATACTGCTTGGTGCTACACAGGCATCACCAGTAGCTCTCTCTACTGGAAGGGTGCCAGGAGCACATTTTATTTACAGATGGAAATCACTTAGAAGAGGCCAGATTCCTTCTGGGTTGACAATGAAGTCACACAAAACTGATGCATAAAAGATTTAAATGTAGTTAACTAACTCACACCCAGCTCACTCAGAATAAAGGAGGAGCGGGAGTGTGCTCAGGGAGCCCAGATCCAGCCCCAGCCATTTGGCAACCCCGAAGTGGGAAAATGGCATGAGGTTTCTGATGCTGTTTTTAAACAGCTCACAGTGTTTTAATCTTGACTGCCAGGGCCCCGATACCCTCACCTGGGACTCCCCCCACCCTGCCCATGGCCCAGGAGCCCATTTCGCCCTCCTCAGGGCCATCAGTCCCTGCGTCAGTGACACCATTAGGTGCTGGTCTCCAACTCCCCATGGGGGAGCTGACATCGCAGCCCAGCCTTGGCCTGTCCCCAACCCCAGGGAGGTGCCCGATGCCCAGGGCTGGGGCTGTCCGAGTGCCCTGGCTGGGGTGGTGGGACAAACCTGGGCTGGCAGGCCCTGCCTTGCCACCCTGCGGGGTTCCCTGCAGCTCCCTGCATGCCGTCCCCAGAGAGCCACCAGCCATCGCTGTTCCCTGCCACCAACTCCTCTACGCTCAGTAGATGCTGCCTGGCTCTTTCCTACAGGTCAGGATGTTAAGAAGAAAGGACAAACTCCAAAGATGACCAGCTAATGCCACCTCTGCTACACTGTAAAGCAAAACCAATCTAATGATCATAATTATGGTCTCCCTCCTCCTCCTCAGAGCCCAGACTATGTACACAAAGGCATAATTGAATGTAAGACATATACCTAATTCCTGGCAGAAACAGAATCTGCTTTTGTATGTGAAAGAGCAGCTACCCTCTCACCCCATGAGGAAGGTTTGGTTTTATTGTATTGTCCATTCACTTCTCTGATTGGCTCTCGCTTCCCACCTTATGTCCTTCTGGCAAGTATCAATGTGCTTCTTTTCTTGCTATGGAGAGGATACCATGAACCTGTCTTCCTTCAAACTGTTTCTCAGCTCACCTTTTGCTCTGGTGTCTCTGTGAATTAGGTACCAACTCTAATGATTTAAAGATAGTGAACCCACTATGTTTTGTTTTACTTCCTATGTATTTACAAATACCTGGCATAGCAAGTGAGACAAACTCAAATGATGTTCCTAGGTTTGTGTCTCTCTCCAAGTATGATATGGCAGCTATGGATTACTTTACTCCACACCCTAGGGAATAGTTCAGGTATCAAGCAATTCTGGAAAAAAAGACCAACAGAAGTGCAGAGATTAGAAACCATTAGAAAAGCCCACTTTTGACAGATTATGGCACTAGAGGTCATGAAGTCAAGAGTCATGAGCTCTTCTTCCTTACCTGCTCACTTAAATCCAAGATGCTGAAATGAATCAGCAGATCAAATGGCGGATCACGGCTGAGGTGCTTTCTCCAGGCAAAGGAAGCCCAGGCCAAGCCAGAAGCTACACTGGCAAGGTTTAAGGGGAGGCTTGAGATTTGCCCTGAAGGTCCTTCCATAAAATGCTGGGCTGTAGAAGATTATTTTATCTCCACCAGCCAAAAGCCAGAGGGACGTTATGCTCACCTAATGTTATACATCAAAGCAGTGACACAGATGGAAGACAACCAACCGTGTTCAAGCCCTACAGTATTACAGAAATGCTTGAATAACAGTGTCAAGTGCTGCTAACCCCGAGAAGAAGAGGTCTACTCTGGCAGCAGGAGAGCCACTGACTCTTAGGTGCTGCAGTAACATCAACAGCAACAGGCTCATCCTGTGGGGAGGCAGCCTTGTGTGCTTTCTCCTGGCATTTCGGGCTGACGTTAAAAATAAATCCATACTGTAGCAGTGGTATGGAGCACAAGGGTGCTTGTAAGGGCTTTATTTTCAGGCCATAGCCATACAATCTGGGCCAATATGGATGGGCACATATAGCCATGTGGAAGATCTCATTCTTTCCAGCTGCTCCTCATTACCATTTGCTTTCAGTAATTTCAAGGAACACTGTAGTTGCCTTTTCCAAGTCTCTGTCAGACTTTCTTCCAGACAGAGGGATTCAGGTGGCTTTAGCAGTTCCATTTTTTTTCCAAAGAAATCAGACTTCTTCTAATACAGTGTAATAAGGGCACTGTGTCCCCAGGAGGGACTACTGGGCTCATTCCCTGGCCCAACGCTGGGGGTAGGTAAGTTACAAAAACAATTCTGCAATCTGTGGCTACTGTTGCACACTGGTGCTGGCACTCTTAGGAGAAGGTTTAGAAATGAACTGCCTATTTACAAAGGAAGCCCAGTGTAGTCAGGACTGGCTTGTTCCATAAGGAGTACAGCAGGACTCCCGCAGCACTGCTAAAATAATAGGGAGAGTAACAGGGACTGCTACAGGAATGAGTCGTAGGCGTCCAGAAAACCCAAAGGAGGCACTGATTTGGTCGGCTGCACAAAGGCAGCTGTCATCTCCTCCCACTGGCCATTCGGGGAGCGGACAGGGAGCGATGCATAGCCAGCCATCTTGTTTCCAGTCAGACCCAAAAATCCATGTTTGCCAAGTAAGAAGGAACAAAAATGTGTTGAGCAAAAGATTTAATTTCCCAGTGTCTACGGGGAAATCAACAGACAATGGGAAGCAACATAAAAAACATATACATGAAAGACTGTTATTTAAAACCAGTTGACATAGTCATTTTCAGTGGAATCTGGCTGGCTGTAGCCAGTATTTAATTCAAAAATTCCTCAGGAATGAAGGTCTTTTGCAGGCCAGCTTTATTTGGCTGGGGTTGGGCTTTGCTTTTTCCCACATCCCGGCTGCTGAAGTTAGAGGTTGATGGCAGGGAGCCTGATTCCTCTGCCTCTTCCTGTGCCGGACACAGCCAGCCAGCATCACCTCTTTTTTAAATTGTCTGCTAAAACTACTGTATGCAACAGAAGCTGGAGTGGAGCAGGGAAAGAACAGGATCTTCTGCTCTCCCTCCTGAGAACAGAGCAAGAAACTACCTGAAGGACAATCCATAAGGAGTCAAAGAAGTTAAAGAAACCATGTACGGTCCAGAACGGGCTACGTATGGTCCCACGGCAGTAACTGCTTTCCTGTCTGATACCCCATAAGCTGTCAAGTGCTACAAAAAGAGGCTTTCTTGCACAGCGGACTACAGCGGCAACACACTTGCTGCTAGCACTAGACATAGAAAATGAAAATAATGACATATCTAAAGAATCTTCTTAAAGCACTGACCAAAAAAACGTTGGATGATCATTTTCTATCCTCTAAGACATGTGCAGTTGAACTAGGGGCACTTAGAAACTCTGCCTTTACAAATGAGGGATACAAAAATCAGTCCTACTCAAACGTTCAGCAACACATGTAGCAGGTAGAGAGTACACAGCAGGCTGGTGTGCTTGAGCTATTCCCATGTAAAGCCCCTCATATGACAGTAGTAAGGTAACCAACCCAAACCCACCCTTAAATCAATAATACACCCCGCTACACTTCTCTCTCCTGTACACCTCACTCGCTCTCATTCTGGCTCCTGGGATGTTCAGCCCTAAGCCTGCTAAAACCAAGGTATTGTCTCTTGCTGACTCGGGCAGGCTGGGGAGAGGGGGGCATGCAGCTGATGCGGCAGCTCCAGATGTGCTTTTTCTATTCTTTGAAACTGTTCGTCAGAAAAACAAAAAGCCCTGCGTTGCTATGGAGACAGTATCTCTGGCACTGATGTACCCAGTGGGCGGCAGCAGCTTCCTGGCTGCGGAGACGCCCAAGGCCTGGTACTTGTGCAAGCTCCTCACTGCCGGCGTGCTCTGAAGCAGAGGGTTCAGCTGGGATGACAGGCAGGGCTTTCTCAAGGTGGCCAAGAAAATTAGGAAGTGGTGGATCCAAGGATCTGGGGATTTTGCACCTGAAAAGAAATGTCAAAGTGTGACTAGGGTGAATTCAAAGGCAGGCAAAAGCTGTATAACCCCCCAAGAGGCAGTGCACAAAGAAAGCTGGTAGCCTCTTTTGAGATGAAAACATTTTCAGAGGTTTGAATTATTGTACTTATAGAGTGAATACTAGAAACAGTGGAGAAACTAAGAAGGATTTTTTTGCAGAAGGAGATTTTGTTTTCCAGGAAAGCAGTGGAAACTCTGTCTTTTGAATCATTTAGAACATGTATCTGCACTTGGTAAAGGAAATGATCTGGTGTCGGTCCCCAGGAGACACATGAAATGAGACCAATTAGGGCTTCTCCAGCTCTAAATATGAGGACTGTGCAAAGACATACTTTATCCTTATTATCTTTGAAAGTGAAAATGAATAGGGTGTGCCCCAGCTGAATTAAAATCAGGGCTTCCATTATGTAAAAAGCCAGAGTAGATGATCTGTTCTGTCCTTAAAATCTCTGAAAACATGAGCAGAGGGTTACCAGATCAACTGGCAATATCTGTTTACGAAGGCCAGTCTTAACAGTGTCCACTTGATGAAGCCTCAGAGGGCAGTGAGAATAGCAGGTAATCCATCTGGCCATCAGTATATTGCGGTATACAGTGAAAGACATTTCCTTGAACCAGGGGAGTGATCCCTAAAACCTGACACTTCTGTCTAAGTGTATACTGTATTTACCATATCTGACTACCACTCCTTTCCCAGGCAGTTACTGCCTAGTGGCCAGAGATTATCCAGACCATTTTAGAGCCCAGATCTAATAAACGAGCCACTTTCTTTCCTGACGTAACATGGTGCATCCTAGTTGAACTCACAACTTGAATTATAACGGCGTTACTCTGACTCTGGCTCTGCAGTGGGCAGTAGGACAGGGACCCACAAAGTGTACAGAGTAACCCCACTAATAAAGATTAGGCCATGGGTTTGCTAGAAGAATTGTGCTGTGGTTTGCCCCATGGTGTAGATGTAGATGTGACCTTCTGGATGTGCTCACAAGAACCCTGGGAAAGGTCTGGAGTGTTGCCCACCCTTGTCTACATTTTTCTCCCCAAAGCAGTTTTTCTTCATTACTGTTCAAGAAACTGAGAACGGCTGTTGACAGGAAGAAGCCCTATTAGCAGAGACACCCTCCTGGAGGTGGTAAGGAACAGACATTAGGCTGCTGTCTAAATCATGCAGCAGTCCAGCTGGCCGGGGCTTATTCCTCCTGACATCTGCTTTCTGAGGTACTGCCATCCATATTAGATTCCGTCAAAAGCCATTTTGCCACCAAGCTGCGTAGCTTCTTGGGACGTGTGTCGCTGCAGGGGGCCCACCATGCCCCATGCATCGTCCTGGAGATATGACATCCACCCCAAGAGCAGAGACTGGGGGGGGTTACAACAGCTTTATTCAGAAGCATTGGAGATCTTCCCCCCACAGAGATAGTCTGCATTTGGCTAGCTAAAATGGAACAAATTCATAATTTGCTATTGCAGAATTAGAAATGCAGACACTCATGACGTATGGTCTGAAGCTATCTAACTCAGGAAACTGTTCCCATCAGGGCTCAGGCGCAGAGGTGTCTGACTGGATGACACCTTCTCAGAGGAGTTCAAGGTAAGTGGGTGCTACA
>NW_010563457.1:0-4738 GCF_000687285.1 Phaethon lepturus | reverse complement strand
GGTGGTGAGGAGTGATCCCACAAACCAGTGCTGTGTTGGGCATGTGGTATAACTAGAAGACTCACCTTGTTTTCAAAACTGAAATTCATTTCCTGGCCCTGAAATAATGTGTGGCTCTGCTGGAGAACCATGGTGTTAACTGGTATTCCAATTTGACCAATCTCATTCTGCCTCCTAAATTTTCCATATCATAGATGGTTGGATGCAGCATCCTGCTACTTCAAATGTTGCATAGCATTGCTATGCTCTGTTAAATAACTTCCTTCTTCCTTGCCAGAAATAGCTACATTTCAATAGCGAGTGAAGAGATCCTAGTATTTATAGTTTACAGAGCTTCTAGTTGGTATCATTGAAATGTATAAACATAAATCTATGGTTTGATTTTGCTGTCTGGAGAAGCAGCAGTTAATAGGGAGGAGCATCCAGTATGGTCAGCCTAGCCACTCCACCAGAACCTGCCAGGTAAAGGACATTTCTGCCCAACCACTCTCTCCTCAACTCTTTCCACTGATCTTTGTATTCAGATGGCCTGAAAGACACTACTCTGGGGCCTGAAGAAGACGAGATACTTCACTAGCACTGTTGTAAGCTGTGTTTTAGACTCTGTGACAGAATATTGAGTAGGTTTAGACCTTCAGCAGGCTGATGATGTTCCCACTGGACAATAATGGAGGCAAAGGGACCAGTCAGAGTCACTGGCAGGGCTACTGGGAAGGCACTGCTGCTGGCAGGAGTGTCTGGGAAGGTGGATGTACCCAGCAAGCCAGTGAGCTGTGTTCACTCACCCGAGGTCTGATTTAGCTCAGAGGTGGTACATGAGACCTTGGCCCCTCTCCAGCTCTAGCCTTCCCCCTTCTCTCAGGAACAGCAGCATGGGTTAAAAGCAGGAGGAGTGAAGAAAGCACAGCCTTACTTAACCACACATGGAAATAAAGAAACGTCTATAGCAATATGGGGAATCAAGGGAGAGGAGGTGAAAGGAAGGAGGGAGATAGGAAAAGAGGGAGGGAAGGAGAGGATGGCAGGGGATCCTTTCCAGCCCGGCTTACAAGGTGCTGGATAATTCATGGCTCTTGTTTACACTGCTTCAGACCACATCACAGGCATTCCCGGTTAATGGCTTCCATCTGGAGCAGCCATGTGCTGCCCAGCCTCCCCTCACCACGCTGAGGTCCCTGCCAGCAGAGGAGTGTTTCCCTCCAGACCTTCCCACCCTCCTGCCTCTCACACGCTGCTGTCACCGAGAGGATTGGTGCATGCGCCGTCTCTCCCTGAGACATTACTGTCAAGTTTCCATGACCCAAGATAAGGGGGCTGGGATATACCTCAGACAGCAGAAAGTCCCAGTACTGGGGGGCCCACAGGATGTGCTGGAAGCGCCACGCAGGGACACTCAGTAGTTCCGCACAAGCTCAGCCTGAGTCCAGCAGGGATTATCAGCTCTGGTTCAGCATCAGCCCTGCTGGACCTGGGCTGCTTCCCAGCAGGACCACTCAAGTGTCCCCACATTGCGCTTCCCAGCACCCTGGGTTTGGGAGAGTTTATTAGCTCGGGCATGATGCCAGACGTGAGCTGCCTTTCTGCATCTATATAGTGCTTGAACTAAGAGACCTTCACCATGCTCAGTGGAAAGGCACCTGCTTGGCTTTAAGGGAGCCCAGGTCTGGCCAGGTTGGTGCTAAGCCAGGCTTAACAGGCCCTGATGGATCCAGCAGGATTTGTGTGACATCTCTCAGGTATCTTTGCACCGTAGCTCCCAGCCCTCGCAGCTCCAGCAGCATGGTCCTGAAACAACCCCACTGCTTCTGCCCAGGGCAGGTTTCTCAGGCTGGGCTCTTCATTTTGCAGAAGTGGCAAAGCTGCTCAGAGATCTGAACTGGTTCTGGAAGCAGCATGGCCATAGCCGCACGGTGCAGCACAGAGCCTCAATTTCTGAGTCCTGCCAGACCTGGCCTGGCTTAACTTTCTCTGCAACTGTGGTGAGAACTGAAGTGCAAAGACAGAGCTGTGTGTGGGCTCCAGGACCAGAACAGTGAAGATGCTGGAGGACAAAGGTGAACAGTGGAAGTGGAATGGCCAGAGGAGACTAGCAAGGAGGGACTGCTGCAGACCTAGGCAAGCTGTATCCAGAAGATCCAGCGCTCAGCTGACCCAAGGAACAGCAAACGGGGCCTGAAAACTGAATTTAGACTGTCATGACATGCAGAAAATTCAGTGAAGTTGGATTCAGACCCAGGTTACCAGGGCAGTTAAAGCTAATTTATTTATTAAATGTCCTACAATGTCTTGGAGGTGTGGTCATGGGTTAAAGGGAGAGACACTGGGAGATCAGCTCCTCGCTCTGCTCTCTTTGTTTCTGTTGTGGTCTCTCTCGCACTCTCTCTCTTGGCTAAGCAATACATTCCCAAGCATCTGTCGAGTCTGATCTGCTCTGAGCTCCAATGAGAGGCAGGCGAGGAGCTGAGATGGGAATGAAACAGATTCCCGGTCCGTGACAAGGCGCTGAGACTCCTCACCGCGCCCCATGCGGGTTGCCCTGTCATAAATCATCGTTTGTCAAATTCAATAAGCATCTTTAACACAAAAATGACGCTATCTCCTGGGAGCCCCAAGTGCCTGAAATGCTGCACAGATGTGGAGATACCAAAATATGAGGGAAGGGGGGAGGACAGGGAGGGAGGAGGAAGTGGGACAGATTTCGCATGGCAGAAAGGGGATTATTCTCCATCCTCCGCTCTCTCCCCATCCCCTTGCCCCTCACCCCACCACCACACAGGCAGCCATGTATGCCGTCTTCCTGGGAACGCTGCAGACCCAGCCCCTGGCACATGTTTTGCATCCTCTGAAAGGAGGAAGCAGGCTGTGTACGCTATGTGGAAAATCCATCCACTTTGGGGGTCCCAAGCCTACCACAAAGAGCCCCCCCTGCTAGCCCAGGGACACAGGGATGGGAGGAGGCCCCTGGGGAATGTC
The DNA here is from genome assembly GCF_000687285.1 of Phaethon lepturus. Lineage (NCBI taxonomy): Eukaryota > Metazoa > Chordata > Aves > Phaethontiformes > Phaethontidae > Phaethon > Phaethon lepturus. Next base: position 1,765 of record NW_010563457.1, on the reverse strand, counting down.
TTCCTGCTTTGGACAGAACAGGTCATGGGTACATTTCATTAGAAATCATGCTGCTGCTGTTTCGACTCCCCTGCCAGCAACATGAGAGCCGAAGTCTCGGTTAGACACCCCATCCCTTATTGTGCAACAGGAGGCAGGAGAATAGGGCCACCTCAGGGGGTTCAGCTGTGAAATCTCACTCCTCGCTGGAATGCGCTGCTCGCGGGCCAGAGCCGGGACCGGCCCTGTTGCAGAGAAAAGGCTGAGTGCGTGCTGCTGTGCGCGCTGAAGCTGAAAGCAGGCTCCACTTATGCACGTACAGGTTGCCTTGCACTGTACATTATCCATGCCTAAAACGCCACGTATCAATAGGGATATATGCAAATACCCATGACAGCCATTTTGTCTCCCCCTTGGGACTACAGTGCCTGTCTCCAAAACGTGAAGCGCAAGTCTTTAAAGCTGCTTGAGCTGAAGTAGCAGACAGAGGAGAGGCACCAGCATCCTCTGCAGATCAGGCACGCGGGGGACACACCGTCGCAGCCAGCCGAAGCTCAGCCCAGCTGCCCGAGATGCATCCCAGAGGAGATCCCACTTACGTGACACCCGCCAGGCTGGCTGACACCTGGGCCAGGGAGGATAAAGCAGGCTCCAACAGTCACGCTCTGGGGCTTTTGGGTGCTCCCCGGCCGACGGCGGCTCACAGGCAGGCTGAGCTGCACGGCTTTCTCTGCGCCCGCTCACACACACCCCTGTTGTCAATGAATCATTCAGGTCACTGCAGACAAATCTCTAACCACCTATCGCCATTTATTCCTTCTAATATATGTGTGCTACAGAGCAGCCATTTTAGGAGGAGTGTGAAGCTTTCTGAAATCTTTTACAGAGGCTATTTTGAATGCCTCTGCTTGCCGAGCCACACAGGTACCCTGGTACCACAAACCAAATTGCTGAAGTTGCAGAGGGGCAGTATAAAAACACATTAAAATTCCAAATAAGTATTAAAAAGATCTTCAGTAGATAAATATGCCTTGACTTTGAAGGTCAGAGTATTGATCCATCTGAAGGCTAGAACCAAGTACTTTGTGCTGCACTTGCGATCCTCCCCTCGCTGTTATTATCATTATTGGCATTATTGTCGCAGTTAGTGACACCTCAAGGACCTATTCAGGATCCAGATGCCATTACACTGGGGACACTGAATTTAAATAAAGAATCAAGTGGTGAACGGTCTGATTCAAAACAAAACCAAACCTATACATGACAAAGCAGGCACAGCAAATCCTCGTGCGTCGAGCTCGGTGCCGCTGCAGCCGGACTGCTCCCAGCACCCAAGCCAGGCTGTTAGAGAGGCTGTAAGATCTCTGCAGGGTATTGCAGTCCCTCCTGGAACCCGGCTGTTAATATACCCAGGGACTAAGCCCATCCTGTAAAACAGCACATACAAACATATCACAGATCTGTGCACTTGAACTACCTTTAGGGCCGCTCCTCAACAGGTTCCTCTTTTTCACCCAGAAATTTTGCACAGGTGAAAAGAAAGGAACGAGGCCATTTGTCTGGGGGCAGCCCCCTGTTCCCACCACAGCTCTGGCACTGTGCCTGATGCCAGGCGGTCCCCGGCAAGTGGCCGCTTTACCCACAGGCAGGTGGAAGGCACGTGCCGCCGCGCTCGCTCCAGGCACGCACAGACGGAGAGCGCGTGCCCTGAGCCCTCGCTCCGTGCACGCACAGACGGCGAGCGCAGGCCTTGCGCAATCGCTCCACGCGTGGAAGATGGCGCGTG
>NW_010563456.1:3055-3264 GCF_000687285.1 Phaethon lepturus | reverse complement strand
CCACCCACCCCTTCCACCCTCCGCCCCGAAAACCCTGGCTGCGAGTTTTGTGGGTTTGAAAAAGGAGGTTTTGATGTTGCTTTAAAAAAAAAAAATTGAAATTATAATTCAGTTTTGTAATTGGCCTTGAGCGGTGCTACCGTCCCGCTTGGGAGGAGCAAGAGCCGGATCGGGCTGGTGGGGGGGGTGGGAAGGAACCCAACCCCAAA
>NW_010563456.1:1518-2941 GCF_000687285.1 Phaethon lepturus | reverse complement strand
CTCCCGACAAATACCTGTTTTGTTTTGTTTTGTTTTTTGCCGGCAAACACCCAGCGGGCAAAAATCTCTCAGAGGGATTTTATTTTTTTTTAGCTACTAATTTTCTTTGTATTGCCTGCATAAAGACTGCAGGATCAGACCCTATGCGGAGAGAATAAGGCACTTTGAAAAGAGACAGCCATGCTCATTCTGTTATTTATTCTACATTTTTTGTTGTTGCTAATAATCGAGACACGAGTAGTCTCAGTTGATCAGTATTAAATCGGTGAATCTCTGTTGGCAATATTTGCCATATAGATTTTTTTTAGTTAACCTTTGTAAATTTTAAAGCGATCATGGTCTCTGTGTAAAGACAATCCTCCATATGTTTTTATAGAAATATATATATAATGAAGGATTATTTCCCTCCCTCACCCCTCTGTATTTTTTTTTTCGCCCTGACTTTGTACAGTTCGGTGACACCTATTTTAATTCTTTCTGCACTGTATAGAATTGTGGTGTTGTTTTTTTTTTCGCCCTGCCCTTTTGTGTACGTTTTGTCCCTAAAGAAAAAAAAAATCGAACGGAAATAAAACATGTATGTTATTTGTACATGGGCTTCAGCATTGTATGAGCAGCAAATAAACGAGCATGCGGTGTAACACGCGTAATTATATCTGAGGAGTCTGTGGCCTCTGCCGGGCTCCGCGGAGCGCGGAGGGGCCGCGGCAAAACCTTCGTGAGGTTGGTGCAGTAATTTCCCATCTCGGTGCAGACTCGAAAGGGCCTTTTTTGGGGGGGGTTTGTCTGCGGCTTCTGAGGAGTCCTGTGGGCCGGGTCCCCGCACTTTCGCTACGCAGAAGTATTTAAAATGAAGATAATGAAATGAGGAGGCAGGAAAAGAGGAGGCGATTTTTATCTTTTTTATTAGTTTTTATTATTTTATTTTTTCCCCAAGGAGAAAGCGAAAGGCGGTGTTTGACAGCTCTTTGCCTCTTGCAGGGATGCACCCGCCGCTCCTCTCCTCTCCTCCCTCCTGGCCCGGGAGGGACACGGGCATTTTTCGGGCAGCCGGGGCCACGCGTCTCCGCGGAGCCGCGCTGGGCTCAACCCCGGCTCCGCAGAACCTCCTCTGGTAACGGCTGTGGCGAGAAAAGCGCTAAAGCTTCCCACGCGTGAAAAAAAAACCCAACCCAACCCAACAGCATAAAATCATAAAAATCAAGCAGGTAAACTCCTGCGCCGGGCAGCGGTAAACCCGCCGCCAAGAAGAGAGCAGGCAGCGGAGACACAAGCCCGTCTTTTCGTGTGAAGTTTGGGTTTATTTGGTCTAATTAAGGTTACTACCAGATCCATGGAATTTAATCCGTGGGCCAATATGTCTGTATCAACACTCACACTGCGAATATACACGCACCAAAAAAAAAAAAAATAGATGCACGGG
>NW_010563456.1:0-1448 GCF_000687285.1 Phaethon lepturus | reverse complement strand
ATTAATTAGCCCAGCTGTGTGTAATCAGCTTAATTAAAAGCAAGTTAGCTGGTAAAAAAATCTTTCTAATTATTCTTTTAATTAAGGCAGGTGGGAAAGGCTTTATCAGAGTTGGTGGAGGCCTTTCTCAAGGAGTGAGAGTTTTTGTTGTTGTTTTGGTTTTTTGGGGGGGTGTTTTTGCTTTTTCGGTTTTGGTGGGTTTTTTTTGAGATTAGGTCTGTTTAAGCAAGTGGTAATCAACCTGCGGAATTTATTTGGGTTTCTCTGGTTTTATGCCTTTATGGGTTGATCCTTCCCTCCATCGCCTGCACTGCTGCCCGTTCCTGCTTTTTTTGTTGTTGCCATCCTTTTTAGATACAAGCTGAAAACTGAGGGGTTTTTTGCTCCTGAAGCACATATCTGCGCTGGGTGTGGCTGAGATAAAGGTTCAGGGTTAGGAGTTCAGTCTTTGCCAAGTGGTTCTTGCTTCCTTGAAATCGCGTTGTCACTCCTAAGGTTCGCTTTCATCCTTCAGATTAATTTTGGACTCGCTCGTTTGCCTGCGGTACCGATGCCTTTGCAGCTTGGCCTCCGCCGGGCTGGAAAGGGCAGGCAGGCACCTTGCAAGCCTCAGGTCCAGCTTGAAGGGCTTGGATATCTGGTTCCCCAACAAAGGTTTACATGATTCATTTTTCTCCCTCCCGTCGGTTTCCAAACCTGGAAAAACAGAACCACCGCATACCGTGGACGCCACATATTCCTCAAGCCAGTGAGCGCAGTCTAAACAAGACAGCTCTCCACCTCAGACACCTCCATCAAGGAGGAGAGGATGAAACCCCACAGGCTCCTGCCCCCAACCCCTTCTTCTGCTCACGACTAACTTGGTTTTTCCCTGCGTGCCTTGTCCCAGGGGATGGCAAAGACCTTAGCCGCTATCACAAGCGGGGCCTTTGTACGAGCCCCGCTCGTACGTTCGCAGGATCGGTTTGGGGCTCTGGAAGGAGGTGAGGAGAAATAAGCTTGCTCAGAAATGCTGTTGGAGCTCTGTAAGAGGAGACGAGACATGGGCTTGTTCAGAAACGCGGTATTTACTCATGGAACGGCTCGGATCTGCCCCGTGCTCAGCTGCCGTGGCTCAGTTCGGTACCAGCGGGCGGCTCTTTGCTCCTCGTCACCCACTTCCCGATCTGTAGGTGATACACCCTCACCACCGTTTTCTTTGGGGTTTTTTGGGGGGGATGTTTCTGCTACAGGACAGAGTTTCTCATTGCAGATGCCTTGTGCATTTCTTCCGGGCTGAAATTTTGGAGCGTGACGAGAAACGGGGCCTGGCGTCTCCACCTGGATTTGGCAGGAGACGTGTCCCTGGCTCAGGGGACCGGGGGTCCCCGGGCGCGCGGCCCCCGCAGCAAGGGTTCGGGCGGCGAAGGTGCCTCGAGAGCCTCGTCGCTTCCCTCTGCTCCTCGCAG
>NW_010563455.1:419-892 GCF_000687285.1 Phaethon lepturus | reverse complement strand
CAGGGCCAGCACTCGGGGAAGGCGCACGGCTGCTCCCGCGGCGGCGTGTGGGGCCGGTCGTGGGGGACCAGTGCTGCAGCTGCTGCTCTCGAGCGCTGGGGAGCCACAGGAGGACCCCGATGGCAGCTGGCTGGGGGTGCTGGGGCTGCTCCCGGTCTCAGGTGCTGGGGAGGTGCAGGAGGACCCCAGTGATGCCTGGCTCGGGGGGCTGCTCTCAGCACTTGCTGCTGGCGCACAGCTCCTCTCACGATGTCTTCTGGGTCGGCTGTAGGGGGTTTGGGCCCGATGGTGCAAGCGGGAGCGGTTTCTTATGCGGTCGGGCCCAGGGGAGCTGTTGCAGCTGCTGCCCTCAAGCACTTGGGCGCCCTGGGATGGCCCTAATGCCAGGTGGCTACCAGTGCTGCAGCTGCTGGCCTGTGGTGCTGGGGAGCCACAGGAGGACCCCGATGGTGCCTGGCTGGGTGGGCTGGGGC
>NW_010563455.1:0-320 GCF_000687285.1 Phaethon lepturus | reverse complement strand
TGTCTCCTGGGCCGGCGGTAGGGGGTTTGGGCCCGACGTTGCAAGCGGGAATGCTCTCGCACCCGCACAGGCCCCGGAGGGACGAAGACGCTGCTTCCCTGAAGCGGTGGGGAGTCGCAGGAGGAGCCCGATGGTGCCTGGCTGCCAGTGCTGGGGCTGCTGGTCTCCGGTGCCAGGGAGCTGTAGGAAGGCCCTGATGGCGCCTGGCTGGTGGTACTGGGGCTGCTGGACTGTAATGCCGTGGAGCCGTAGGAAAGCCCCAATCCTGGCTGGCTAGCGTTGCTGGGGCTGGGGAGCTCCCAGCCGGCACTGGGGGCGGG
>NW_010563454.1:76906-92608 GCF_000687285.1 Phaethon lepturus | reverse complement strand
CCATGCTGGCAATGAAGCAGCATGCCAGAAGTGGTTGTAAACACCAGTTGTGGGAAGAAAGTGGTAAGTCTGTTTGAAGAACCTGTTGTGACTGTGGCTGGGGGAGGGCGGGGGGGGGGGGCGGGGGGGGCGGTGGAAGAAGGAAAGATGGTGTGACCGGGGCAGAGGAGGGAAGATGTGAAGCTTCATTTTCTGTATCAACAAAGAATAGGAATGAGGATAGAGAGAAGGATTAAACCCCCAAGGATGCAGGGTCTGGGAGCAGCTGTTGGGCAAAAAACAAGGCAAAGGGGATAGAGGGACCTATCAATAGGACCCTGCACTTGGCCTTGTTGAACCTCATGAGGTTCATGTGGACCCATTCCTCGAGCTTGTCCAAGTCCCTCTGGATGGCATCCCACCCCTCAGGTGTGTCAGCTCCACACATAGTGGAGCTTGATGTCATCTGCAAACTTGCCGAGGATGCACTCAATCCCCACTATGTCACTGATGAAGATATTAGAGGGTATTGGTCCCAATATGGATGCCCGAGGGACACCACACATCACCAATGTCCATCTGGACATTTACCACTACCCTCTGGATGTGACCAGATGTTGAGCAAAATATCTCCTCTCCTATTCCCTCACTGTTCATGACTGAATTTGAGAACTGATATCTGTCCCAAGACTTCTGTTCCTATACTTACTTGTCAAAACTTATCAAATTGTTCTGCAATGCTCATTACTCTTCCTACCTGCATCAGACTGTGTTGAACTGCTAACTGGGTCAGTTGTGATGGCAGCATAAGGGCAGAAGTCAAGCCTCCCAATATAATTTAGATTTAAGAACTATCCTGAGTCTTTATCAAGACAGTTGGTTTGCATTGTCTACCTTTGATCACTGAAAGAGTCTAGGTTCTTAGGTGACACACTAAGCCTTTCCCCTTCATTAAAAGAAGAAAAAAAGACATCTTCTGTCACACTTTTCCCCTCTAAAGAGAGACTATAGTAAAGAAAAAGGTCACTTGAAGAGAATTTGGGAATCCCTGCCAATTCTTGTTTATTTTATGCCCTGTAAAGTCCTTAAGCTTTTAGCTGTACTTCCAAGGAGAAATATTTCTGTGAAGTTGGAAACAGCTGCCCAACATCTAAAAGGTGTGATTCATTTGTGATCTTTGACACAGGTGACCTGTGGATACTTGAACCACAGCTCCCAAGCACATATTGTGCCATAAGCTGGCAATAACTGTTGGAAGTGATGTTGGGATCACTGGGCTGTCCTGCATACCTTACCATGTAAGCAAAAAGCAGTGTCTTTGGAGATCCGCTGTTTTCCTGCCTGTACACTACCTTACAGACTGAGTGGGAATTTCTGAATCAGGATATATCCATGACAGCAAACTAGGCGAGATAATTACACAATAATGGTTCAAGCTATATGCCTCCTCTGGACAAGCAATACAAGCTGCTTTCCTAACAGCCATCCAACATGGGAATATGAAAGCAGTGGCTAGAGCTGGTAGAAGAATGAGCTGAGAACAGAAGAGTGACTAACCAGATGTACCGGAGGGTTCACTGGTCTGGAGAAAAATCATGGAGCTTCCCATTTCCACTGCACATGTCTGCCACATTGAGGATCCAGCCACTGCTGCATACTCTGCTCTTGCAAAGCCCTACCACAGGCACACTAAACTACCATTTCTATTAACACAACTTACTCAAAACCAGAGACTGCTCAGAACTACAACTAAGGAAATTCCCATCATGTTGCAAGCCCCAGCAGCAGTAACTGATAATCATTATCTGATGACTGGTGCCCTTTTTGAAATGAGCTTGGCAGGCCTCAGGCAAGACTACAGAGATACCAACATCACAAAACTCCTCATAATTGGCATTAATTGCTCCTTTGTTGACAGCACACCAGATCTGCCAAGGATTAAATGGATTGTAGTGACGGCCCTTCAACACATTACTAGGCTGGTGCAAAACATTCACACAGGCTCTGTCAATTCGAAATTGGGCTCAAGGCTCTGTTAATTGAACTTTTTGTGCAAGAACTTTTTTTAAACAAGTTCAGTTAAGAAACTAAACGGTTCAACTACAAGTACATCCATTTTAACAGGGAACAGAATGGATGGTCCTTACATGAGGACTCATCTGAGCACTCCTGCAAGAAAAGGTGGTGATGTTTGTGCCTCTTTTGAAGGCATCCCTTTAACAGGGATGGAACCTGGAGAAACACCAACTGTTCAGCAAAAACCAAACTTGCTAATGAACTAGTTACTCCCTTTTTCCAAAGTTCTTCATTGCAGTTTAATACACAGCACCTTGTAGATGCAGCTCAGCGTGTATCTCCTGCACATTTATTTTAAACCTCAGTCTAAGTCTACGGGAGTAAATTTCCATCCTGAGTCTGTGTGGACTTTTGGCTGCATGCCTTTACAGTTAAGGCTGAATGAGACTAGAAATCTATTAGAGCATGCAGAAGGGCCAGATCAGCCTCCAAAAAAGAGTCAGCATATTTTCTATTTGTGATGTCTCCATACTTCCATATATGCTCTGACTCCTCTGAATACCAAGCCACCTTAAAGAAGAAAAAAAAAAATATTACATAACCAGAGATGTAATTATTCAACAAAAAAATGTATTTACTTTACTTTTCTGTGATTTGATGCAGGAACAGATTTCTCCAGCGACTTCTCTTCCTCTTTTGGGTACAGATACTGATCAATTGGACTATTAAGCACTCAAAAACATCCACACAAGAAAACCCAACAGTTATATCACAAAGATAGATCTAAACTAGAAATGGGGAAAAAAAAGGCGGGGGGGAGAGATTAGGAATTTTTTTCAGGTTTTACATAGCTGAATAGTTTTACTCAGCAGCCACTGATTTAAGTCAGGTCATACTATAAAACACTGGGGAATACTCTCAGCAGAGGAGCCAGAGGTATTATATGGTATGTCCATGTCCAACTTCCCTTGGAGCACAGCTCCAAAGGTTCTCAGCAGAATTAGGCTAAAGAGGACAGGCAGCAAGACCATCTCACCCTGCTTCAGTAAATCAACATTTACATTTATATATCATGCTAAATGCAAGGCATTCCCTGAAATTAAGGAAAAGCAGCAAAAATCAAACCAGAAATGTACGCCTTCCTAATACAGTCTCCTAGTGGCAAGCTGACAGGCAAACCAGGCATCTTGCTCAAGACCTTATTCTAAGGCAGAATACCAAAACTATCAAACACAGAGTTGGCTAGCCCTATAATCCTGCCCATCTTCTTCAAAGACTACCTAGAAAACCACAAATCACTGAAATACGGCACGGAAAAGACTTGTGACTACTGCCACCAAGAGAATCTTCAATACACAACTCAGCCCATTATTTGGTTGTTCTTCCTTCCCCTCTAGCTCATTTCATCAGTTATAATTACACTTTTTGAACTACCGAAAAGCACATTACAGCTACAAAAGTCAGTGCCCTGCTATCAGATATCTCATACAGCCTCAAGTAAAAAAGAAGTCAGAATCTGCTTTGGCAAATTCATTAAGGAAGAGAGTCTTTTGAAAGAACTGCATTATCCAACAGGCCTGACAAACACTTGTAAACTTAGAACAAGAACGAACTGAGGAATAAGTTTATAGAAGCAACCTGAATGCCAAGCCTGTCAACTGTCATATTAATATATTTTATGTGCTCTTTGAGCTCTCAAACTAGAAATCGTTAGTCAAACGTGATTAATATGTAGTCAGTACTCAGAACAACTTAGAGAGAGAGAGAGAGATTATATATATAAAGGTATAAACATATGTGTGTATGCATGTATGTGCATATATATACACACACTCCTGTATAGGGTATACCTATATAAAGGCAATACAAATTCAAAGATGCGTAGACAAGAGGGAGTCACCCAGTCACAGAAAACAAGGGAGAAGAAATCATTCACAGCCACGTTTGATAGAAGATTTCCATGCTGCTAAGGCTGGATTGCTTTTGGCAAAAGCAGGAAGGAAGTTTAAGCGAGTGAGACACATAGAAAGGAGAGTTCATCACAAGCAAAGAGAAGAGATCGGGAGCTCAAACACTTCAACCAGTTCCACAGCTCCTAGAAAAAGCGAACAGAGCGCTCCAAATCTCTACAAACTAGCTACAGCTTTGATGCAGCTAAGGAGTAGTCTTACTAGCAAGTGTTATTGACAATTGTTTTTCAATTTGATGCTCTTTTCTGTTGGTTCCAGTTTTCTAATAAAGAATCAAACCCCCTGTTTTGCTAGAATAAAGCCAGTTTTAAGGTTGCCCAGTGCCTAAAAATGCCTAGCAATTAAAATCAACTAAAGTTGACTACTAGGCACATGGCTTTCAAAGAGTGCCAGTCTGACTGGATTTGGAGAAATCCTTTGAGGTACCTCTAAATTGAGACAGATTTAATCTTCTTGGATATTGGGGAAAAAAAAGAGAAGTCTCTGGGCTGAGACACACTGGTGTCAAGCACCAGGGAAGAAGGAAGAAGTCCAAGGAATGCTCCAGCTGGAACAAGCAGGTGGAGTGATCACGGCAGTATGAAAACCTTTATGCAAGAGAAGGTTTGATAAATAGGTATCAAAATTTAGTTCATTGGTGAACTATTTCATTAACAGGATCAGCAGTGTAATAGTTACCTCTGAAATTTCTCCATCACTGCTAGACTTGGGTTAATTAACAGTCCACTGCCATTAATCTGTGTTTATGTTAAGTTCTTTATGAAGACAGACAACAATTGCAAGCCCTGCTCATCACTATGCTACTGCATTTTCTGCTATACATTCCTTGGATTTTTACATTACTCATCCCATTGGTCTCAACTTCAAAAATCACTAGAACCCTGGGTACCTAGCATGTATCTGCAACTGCTTCCTACATGTCCTTCCTCATTACCAGATGGGACCTTACTCTTTCCTCCCTTTTCTTCCACTCTCCAAAAAGCCAGTTTGATTTTGAGGATAATATGAAGAAAAAGATGTTATTGCTTCCCAAACTGACAAAAACATGAGAAGAAACATTATTTTGCCTTCCCAGAGTAGCTTCAGAACACCAATTTCCTCTTCTCTAGAGCTTTTCCCAGATAGCAGTCAACAACTCAGAGTTATCTTCTTCACATGCTGCCACCTACATGGAAATACTTGCAAGCCAATTACGTATCGTTTTGCACTGAACTCCAGAGACCTTGCAAGCTGAACTGCAACGTTACGCTGATGATGATGTGCTGGGTGCACCTTTGCACTACAGACTGATTCACACTTGTCCCATTTTGCAAAAGGGTAGCAGTGGAAATCGCAGAGGCACAGAGCAGAGGCATGGAGAGAGAAAAGCAGAAAGGAATTTTAAAGAAAATTTCTCAACTGAAGCATTAAGATTCACTGGTCATGTATAGACACTGCATTTTTAAGAACAAAACTAGCATTGCCAAGAATCAGCCAGGTGGAGCTGAAACAGCAAAGTGGAAAATCCAGTCTTAAACTCAACATCAAGTTAAAGATTTCCAAAAGAGTTTTTATTCAAGTTACTGTTAACAAAGGCTCCTGGAACAGTGTTCTGAGAAGTTTTAACACTTGCACTGTTTGCAGGAGGTTTCCGAAAACCATTAGATAAGGTAGTTGTTTTCTGCTCATCTCATGAAATTCTACTTCACTCTAGCCAAGTTACAAGCTGGTTAAAAAAAGCAAACAAAAACAACCCCAAAACCAAGCCCTCCACAGTATTTCCCTTCTTATACTCATGCTGCTCGAGGAATTTCTGGTTGTATGCTAAATGAGCACAACACAGTTTTAAAAAACTACACTGTACTACCAAGAAAACAGCTACGACCATGTAACACTGGAAATGCTTGCTATCACCATGCAAGGGGAAAGAAGGAAGGGGAAGGGCTCATAAAAAAAAAATTGTCTTATTTCTCCTTGATTCCTGCAGAGTGGTTTTGCAAGCTTTCCACAGGCACAGGCAAGGCATGGGGCCAGTTCTCCCCCAAGCACCTCTCAGAGAGGTAACAGGGCTCCTCCAATTACCCCTCTGTGCACTGAACAAGACCGCAGTAACCTGCCACCCACAACTTATCCTGGAGATGTCAGCTCCTTCCCTAGCTCCAAAGACCATGAAGTGGGTGGGTTGCCTCTCCCATTCTGTTGGCCCACTTCGTGGCAACAGCAGTTAACAGCCATCCAGTAGCTGTCAGCTCTCATATACAGTCCTTTACAGCATTGTGGACACGTGTACTAGCATCTGAAGACTGCTTTAAAAAGGAAAATTTTCTATCATCTATATAAATTATTTATATTAATTATTTGTATAATTTCTATAAATATTTATAACTATACATAAAAAGATCAGAGGAAGTTCAGGAGATCATCTAGCCCATTTCTTCACTGCTTACATTAACTTCCATATGGGCCAGAAAGACTTTCCCCCCTCCGCCCCACTTCATGGATAACCCTGCTTTAAGCATGAGGTTGGACCAGATGCCATCTTGAGGTCCATTTCATCCTGAATTCTCCTAGGATTCCTGAAATGCTGATATATACATAAGGAAGCTGTTATAGCCACATTAAAAGAAAACATTGTAACCACTTTCTAAAAAAAAAAAACCAAAGAACTTTTATACCTAGACTGAAAGAAAACATAAATGGCAGTGTATACTTCTTGAAATTTATTAAATCCAGCTATTCTGGAGCATAAACATTCTAACAAAGAGAATTAAAGTGATCCTAAAAATGCTACAATCACATGATCATACATTATTCTTTCCTCTGGGCTTTGAAACTCAGCCTGTATGTGGAACTGACGCACAAGGTAGGGAGACAGAAGCATACAGAGACTGCGTCTGAGAAAAGTCACAGAATTGTAGAATGGTTTGGGTTGGAATGTACCTTTTAAGGTCATCTAGTCCAATCCCCCTGCCATGGGCAGGGACACATTCCACTAGACCAGATTGCTCAAAGCCGCGTCCAACCTGGCCTTGAACACTTCCAAGGATGGGGCATCCGCAACTTCTCTGGGCAACCTGTTCCAGTGCCTCACCACCCTCATAGTGAAGAACTTCTTCCTTCTATCTAATCTAAATCTACCCTTTCTCAGTTTAAAGAGGGTTTACGCTATTTTTACCTTAAAAGGATCTTACCCCTTGTCCTATCACTACACCTCCTGATAAAGAGACCCTCCCCATCCTTCTTGCACCCCCCTTCAGGTACTGGAAGGCTGCTATAAGGTCTCCCTGGAGCCTCCTCTTCTCCAGGCTGAACAACCCCAACTCTCTCAGCTTGTCTTCATAAGAGAGGTACTCCAGCCTTCTGATCATCTTTGTGGACCTCTTCTGCACTCGCTCCAACAGGTCCATGTCCAAGTCACAGAAAGCTTTAACTCTAGAGTGCTTAACACCAAATTCTAGAAAACATATCTGCACATACAGAAAGGTAGTGCTAGAACGTGCAAATGAAGCCTGGCTGTGCTCCACTAAATTAAAAAAGAGGCAGTGCATATCCAAATCTGTTACGCTATTGTTGTGCTATACTAATAACACTACTCCTCATGGACCACACAGTTCCATACTGAAAAAAATCTGCTCCAACATGATCTGTTGGGCACCACTGTAGCATTTCCTCAATGTTATCACATCTACTATCTTCACACTCCTATCTCTAGAAATTCAAACAGTTCAGTTATACCCCAGATAGTTACCAAAAGGCATTGCCTCGTTTTCTGTTCTTACCTTCTCTCCACTAGAGTAGAAGAAATAACGCAATCGGACGATGTTACAATGATCCAACTTTCTCATAATCTGGAGCTCTCGGTTCTGAAACAAAAGAGAAAAGCAAACAATTAGGAAAAAACTCTGTTCTCCCAAAGTTAGAGTACTTTAATGAACACCTTAATATACAGATACAGGACATGACAAAACTAAGAAACCAAAGAACAACTGAAGTTGGAAAGAGGCAACAGCTTTCACGTGTTTATTTGTCTTCCTTCCAATTACTTTATCACCGAGAATACTGACATCTTTGAGTACATTTTCCCTCTAAAATAAAGGTCCACAGATGCATCACAAAATACAAGAATTGCCTACTTACATTACCAAAATTTTCAATGGTAAAAGGCAAGACGACATTAACGTTCCATTTTTATTTTCTGATCTTACAATAATACAACATATCAGCCAGAATGATTGGAAGCCTATGCCCCGAATACTGTTAAAAAAAAAGTAAAAGCAAACATAACATTTCCACCTACACACCTGCCCTCCTCCACACTGCAAAACAGGTTTGTGATGGAAGATAATTTCCTATACCACTCTTTTTGCAATACCAACAAAAAGCACCTGAAATTCAGTAGGCAGCTCAGTTCCCACTTTTGTTCAACCATGTTTAACCAGGTTTAGACAGACAGAATAACAGTGTTATTTTCCCATTTTATGTCAACCTGAAAGAGCTGTTAAAATAAAATCAGTTCATTACATGCACAATAAACTGGGGACTTTACTGCAATACCCATTGTCACTGAGCCCTAAACAAATGAGAGATCTTATAGCCTAACAGGTAAAAATGAGTGAAATGTTGAATTGAAAGTATCAATAAAAACAAGCAAGTAAAATTAGCACAGCTATGTTTGTTATACTTCATTTCACAACTGTTGCTACAATATTCCTTTCTCCTATGGCCACATTTACACATCACTCTTTTTTCCTTCCTCAATTACTATACAATCTGCAGCTTCAAAAATAAAAGTTAGATCGCAGGGTTGTTAATCATGCATCCTAACCAGGAATGCACGATTAACTAGGACCAATGTACTAGACTAATACATTGGGCCTACTAGCATCATTAACTCTGGCCAACTTCAAGAATATTTGGGAAGAAAACTCGTTAGCCACCACACATTTTCCTACTTAAATGCACAAAGCTAACACCTACTTTGTGTGGTGCTGCTGTCAAAATAAGCATTTCATATTGTACGTATCAGAGGGTCACATACAGTGCCTGCCACTACGATTAAAGCTTAAGGAACTCTGCAAGAACCACTCAGGGCTTCTAATGTGACGTAGCTACGAACTCCACTTTTAATTCCCCTAAGCCATGCAGCTTTAAAAAAAAAAAAAGTGGTGTTAGATAGGAAGCAGTTTCATTAATCCTATCATCCTTGCCACCCGCTGACTGAAAAAATACTTCAGTATTAGCCAGCTCTTTACAAACACGAGTGACATCTCACACAATTATAGGTTGGCAATTATCCAGCTAGTATTTAAGAAGAAACCAAGCCCTTCCCGCAGCCTGCCCAGCTTCTGAACAGATTAAAGCCTAAGTCTGTTAGGTGCACAGCAAGACAGGCCTATTCTATCCTAAAGGGTGAAAAGTGAAAGTAAAAGAAAGCAGGGATAGACCTTTGAGGCTTTCCTGAAATACCATGGGGAGAATTTGTGAGAGAGGAATACAGGCTTCATCATATAGTCTTATCAACAAGCCTCGCATCTCACAGAGAAAAGGGTTCTCCTGATAGGAACACGAGCTCTAATATTGTCCACTTATTCATTCTTTATTAAATGCTATCAAAAAGAAGTCAATTTTGAGAGTCATGGCTGAGGTTCCTGTGACACACGGCACAGTTCAGACTTCAGACCAACAGAAAGACCTCATCTTCTTGTCTTGTCCAAACCACATGCCACCGCTGACTCAGTGGTGTCTCTCCGGACCTTATGACCTGGGGCAGATTTCAAATAGGGAGCTGAAGTAGTGATGGCTCTAGATCTCATCGGTCACTGAAACACCAATTATGACAAGAGGTTTCTTCAGTTGGCTTTTACAGAGCTTAATACTGTTACTACAGGACTGAGCAAGTTCCAGCACCTCAACCAAATTCCACGAGCAGTTCATAGCACAGCGTAAGCCAAGTAATTTCTTCCCTTTCTCCCACTGGCTGTTAAGATGGGAATAATACCTTTTATTTCATAGAATTACTGGAAGAAACATGAATTCACTAAGCCTGAATGTGCAAATACTATTTTGGCAATATCTCTACTAGCTCCTTAAAATACCCATATATAGACTGTAAGTCAGGTTATCACTTCATGCTCTTTAGATAGTATGTATATGCTGATCGGATACACTGGGGAAAAAAAAAATCAGAAGTTATTCTAATGCTAGTCTAAAGTTACATTTATACTCTGGTACCTCATCCCAGCACAAGCACAGTCTGTGTGCACTTCGATGCCTTCCACTGTGATCCATCTCCTTCATCTCTCATCCTGACCATCTGCTGCAGCTGCACAAACAGTGCTTCAAGAGGTGCTAATATCAGGGATAACTCATAAACCAGTTACACAGTAACCTATATCTCACATCCTATGACTAGACAGAAGGAAACAAATTTAAACTGTCATCTCAGTCAAATAGTCACCTCAGCCATCTTAAAACCAAGTTGACTTCTAGTCACCACTCCCTGGTGGAGTGAAAACTAGAAATACTCGAACAGTTACAAAGCTCGAACTGGATGTGGCAGGGGAACAGCTATTGATGTTCCTGTAACAGACTGATGCTTTAAAGAAGTCTTTTTTTTTTCTTCCTCAGACGAATAGTTCAAATAGTCTCATTTTACCATGTATTTCCCTGCATACATCTTAAATAACAGCCTTTTCACATTAAAATGTGGGCTATTAATTACCAGTGCACAAATGCACTGGGAGGGTGCAGACAAGGACAACAACCAACATTGCTAAAGGTTCCCTGCTTATAAAGTGAACAGTGACAGATGTCCTACACTGAGTACAAGAGAAAACACGTCTAAATATAATGCAAACTAAAACCATTTCAAAACATGCTGATGAGAAAGGCTGACAGTGCATGATGAAAATACAGGGTGGATGAAAATATGAAGCTCACCCTCATCCTTAACTCATTGTTTTTGTCTTCCAAGAGACATGGATGTAAAGTCAAAGACTCAAAGAGGAAGTTATTCATCTTTCCCCTTCTCAAGAAAAGGATTTAGTTTTCTTACTGAATGAGTACCAGGCCTGGTAAGCACTGAAGAAAGCACTGAAGAAAGCAATACCCTTCAGTGCCAGCCCCACCACAAGAGAGGACCCAGCAGACTTCTGTTCATACTGAAACACAGATCTCCTGCAGCACATGTTCCTTGGACAACCTGCAAACCAAGAGGACTATGAAGAGATTACCCAGCAGATTTCTGTCGCAGTTTGATTTCCTTACCTATAAGACATTTCTTTATCCAGAAGGCCAGGGGCTGCTGACACACAACCCCACAAGACTGCTTTACAAGCAGTGCATTTGAGCCCTTCACTAATTACTGAAGCAAACCCAATGTAACAAAACCCCGTTCATCACTTCTGAAGACAACTTTCCTTGCCCAGACTGCCTGTATCTGTTCATTATATTGAAAAAATCTGGTTGCTCATCGAGGTTAAAGATTTGGTTAAAATTGCAAAGACAACAACAGATTTACAACTTCAAAACAGCCAATAAAGCTCATGCATGAAAACTCATGCCTTCTCTCCAAAAGTTACAACCCCAATTCCTCATAACTGTGCTAGTGCAAGCACTATCATTTCTCCCTCACTATTGTAATCTGCTATTACAGACTGGGATAATCATCACCCACACACACACTTCCTTCCCTCCTCATCCAGAGATTTCTAGAGCTGTGGCAGTTTGCCTTCATCACCCCTAACCTGGATCTTGGCCCCTCCCTCCCCCCTTACAACAGGGTATAAAATGACTGGATCAGAGATGATTCCTTATGGACTTGCAACTTCTTGAACTGGACTAGAGTAAATGAAGGTGGAAGGTCTTGTACAGCTCATGTCAGCATGACATTATCAATATATACCAAATGAAGTATAGAAGTACCACCTCAATCCAGTTCAGAAGAGAATTCCTCAGAGCTTCTTTAGCTAAAGGGTGTGCTGGGTTTTAATTTTTTTTTCCCCCCTCCTTCCAAAAGGCCTATTTAAAGTCTCAACAAGGTTCTTTGAGGATTATGTTCAAAGCAGATGAAACAGGAGAAATTAGAAATTTGTATTTTTGCCTTGTGTCACACCAAGGACATGACCTGGTTCCTGTGGACGGGTAAGATTACACACATCTTGCCCTTTTAAGAGAGGATATCTTTTTTATGGAAAGGCAGGGATAAACTACTAACCTATTTCAACAAGCAACTTCAGCAACGGTCTTCTTGCTTAAAACCAGAAGGGCCAGCAACTGAAGATAATTCTCATTTTTACACTTTTTGAACTTATTTTTATTTTTCTCGGGGTAGTAACTTCAAATGCTGAAGCTCAATATCTTGCCTTTTTCTATCAGGTTGGAAAAACAGAAAATGGAAGGTAATTGTCACATCAAATCTGGCATTATAGGTAGACAGAAGCAGCACAGGTAGACCCAAATTTCTCAGTATATACAACCTTCCTCCTCTCGCCCATTATGTTTACAGTTTCCTCCTTTCTCCTGCTTCCATCATAATTTTCTCCATTCATACCACATTTCTTATTCTTCAGTAAAGGTTTTCCCACAATGAAGAGCCAGAGCAGGGAGCCATGGGCAAAGCTGGTGAAGAAACTAGTTTCCAGTGGGAGGCATGAAGGCAGTGATGAAGCAGCAGGGCCTTTTTTTCTTCCCTGCTTCCTTCCACTTGAACAGCCTGAGTCACCTCCACTCACCTTCACCTGCTGCACTGCTGAGCTTGTCCAGAGAA
This sequence comes from Phaethon lepturus, assembly GCF_000687285.1. Lineage (NCBI taxonomy): Eukaryota > Metazoa > Chordata > Aves > Phaethontiformes > Phaethontidae > Phaethon > Phaethon lepturus. The sequence goes on along the minus strand of NW_010563454.1, from coordinate 79,897 downwards.
CAGGCTCAGGCTGAGACCCTGAGAGGTTTAAAGCATTTTCACACAGCACAAAGAAGAGTCTTTACCCTGACCATCTCCCACCACAACGAAAAGGCTTGACTCCAAGCACAGGGCAGCAGGCACATGCTGACAAAGGTCTTTCAACATGATCCTAGCCAGCTACGCTCAATGCCTTGCTGAGACAGTGCTGGCACAACATTCAAATCATACTTCCTAGGCTCAGCTTTGAAAACGTACCGAGACAAAACACTCCAGACCACAGAGGAAGCCATCATACTCGCCATAAGCTGCCTGTGATACACAAATAGCACCTGACAGGTTACCAAGGGGTAGTGGGATCACCAAGGTCAGTATATTTTCAATAATATCATTACTAAAGCTCCAACCCTAGTATGTCTGGTTTCTCCTAAGCTTTGTGGGACAGACTGCAAAATAAAAGCTATAACATGTCTTCTCTAAAAATTCCTGAAGCTGCCTGACCCATTTCTCCAAAGGTGCATTTCAAACATCATCAACCACAAGGCTACTTTTAACTGTCTTGCTGTCAGCAAAAGTATTACAGAAATTATTCTACAGCTCACAGAACTAACTGCCTTTCACAGATATATGATAATTAAGCCATTTTACAGAATAAAGGATAATTCCTACCTTATTCTGTATTTACCCCAAACTATCACTGAAATAAAATCAGTGCTTGGAGGAAAAGAGAAATGCAAAAGCAGCTTAACTACAGAGATCTGGGCTGGGAATCTGCCCATGCCAGTCATCAATAGCTAGCCACCCATGAAAAGCCCATTTTGTAGGCAAGCAATTTCAAGCAGAGATAAATGTCAACAGGGATCAGAGTCTTCCCCATTTACATTTGAGGCACAGATTAAGACAAAGGCCCAGTCTCCCTCTCCTGCCAGTCACGGTGTATTTCCAACACCAGCAGATCTAAGTTGGGAATGTCTCCATTTTTAGCACACCTGTTAGTCTCAAACTCAGTACCATCATGACCTTTAATCCAGAAATACAGGATGATATAAACAAATTAATATTGTTTATTAAATATCTGTATCTGTAACATACCAAGAGCTGTAATGCCACAACCACCACCACCCAGTTAGTGCTGGTCCATCAACAATTGTTAAATACTTGGAGCTGAGCAGGCCTAACACATAGGTCCAGATGGTAAGTCCTCCTCCAACCTCTACCAATGTGTAACACATGCACGTGCACAGAGCAGCTTTGAGGGTTAGCATTTGTAAAATGCTAACTTGCAAAACTTGATTTCTACCATCCAAAGAGTCCTAGAGACATAGATACAATACTAATTAATATATTGTTAACATTCAGGGCTTCCCTAAGGGGAGGAAAAAAAAGAAATCTGTGATAGCCATCAACAGTTTACAGTACAAATATAAAATTACTGCTTTAAATACTTGTACCCCTCAGCCCCTTCCTTGCACCTCTTCCTGCCTGCCACAATCCCTTGTTGGGTTTGGATTTGGAAAGCCCAAATGCTAAGTGCCGATACAGTGTGAGAATAATGAGTTCACATGCACCATGCCACGCAAGTGGGATGAGTGGAGGAAGATGACAGAGGGTCCAAGATACAGAATACTTGTGCATACATTTCTGTGTAACCTGGTGAATTGCAGTTGCATCATGCTCTGTTTTACTAAATAACCAAAAGGAATGCAAAGGCTCCAAACCTAGCTTCATTTTGCTGCAAAGTTCCACAACACTGCCAAACTTTCCACTATTTGTCCTCATGTAAAAGCCTGATAAATAAGATCCTGAAGCAACAAATGATGGAGACAATGCAGCAGGTCTGAAATGCTGCTCTGAGAACACCCAGAAAGAGTCAGAGGTGCAAAATGTCTGCGTCAGCTGTATTCTAGCCAAAACTTATTACTGAGCACAGCGACCTTCAGCCCTGGCACGGGTACAGATCAAGGCAAAAAGCATCGGCTCTGAACACAGCAGCAGGCAGGACCTGCCTGAGGCGGCCAGTAGGCAGAGCATGCTGGGCTGGAGCTGGGGCCAGGCCAGGGCAAGCCAAAGGCACAGGTGTCAGGCAAGCACAGGTAGGGCCACTAGTGCACTCCCAACCTGCAAACTCATGATTTATTACAGCCTGACTGAAATTAAAGAGCAGACAGGGGCAGCAAGAGGAAAAAAAGTGCTTGAAACTAAAGCTCTAGAATAATGAGTGAAGTAAGAGTCACACAGCCACCACAAGTGTGAGCTAGACTTTATTAACCCCTTAAAAACTAGATATATTTGAACACCAACCATGCAATAATGAGCCAGCTGACAGAAAGGCATACTGGATGAAATTCTGAGATACCAACATGCACCTTGTTTCCACCCTGTTAATGCTTTTTATTGTATTAGTGTCCCAAATAAACTCAAGCATTACATCCCTTCTCGCAAAGGGACCACATGTTTTGAACATCCCAACTCTTCCCCTAGGTAGTCAGCAATGGCAAGTGCCATATTATGTCATCTTCAGCCTGCTCTTGCCAATGCAGAGCAGTCCCCAAGCAGAAAACTTGAGCTTCACACAGCTATTACACATAGTTTCTTATAACTCAAGACAGAAATGGCTTATTTGTGTTCCTAAGAGAACATACAGCAAGGCACAACCTCTTGGGAGAACAGAAGAAAAATTCTGACTCTTCTTTCATTTCCTCCCTGTATCTCAGCAGTTAATTGAAGGGTGGAAGCCAAATTCTTTGTTAGCTCGTCACTGCCTCTTTGAATGGAAGTGGAGTTTGAGAGCCTCTGAGAGACTTAATACCACCTCTAAATTCCTGCCAGCTTAGGAAGCTCGAGAATAAACTTGGAACACAAGTTCATTTCCAGCATCATGTCACTTCTAGACCACAACCTGACATTCACTTAATCATTTTCAAGTGGTTGTTTCAAATATTGTGACCTGATGAACAGCTCAGTTCTACATTTCAGTTCTACAGCATCTACTGCACTCTGCCAGCAGCAAGT
>NW_010563454.1:71267-76875 GCF_000687285.1 Phaethon lepturus | reverse complement strand
CAGGAATTACAGTATACCCAAGATAAAAGTTAAAAAAACAGAACTAGGTCTGAAACTCAGAGAGGTAGTTGAAGTCCATAACATTGAAATAAAGTGTTGAAAAACTCTTACAGTAAAAATAATTTTCCTTTCATAGCAACAGTAGGGGGATTTTTCCTCGTTTTTTGATTTTTAACTCTTCAAGTAGCAAGAAGAAAGTAAGTATAAGCATGCCTATAACATCAGTCCTCAGGGATTCTGCAACATCCACAGAAACTTACACCTGCAATCACAACCGGAACAGGTTGCAATTAATCTATTAATCGAGTAAGTTCCAATCTCCCACAGGCATAAGACATTTGCTTGGTTGCTAATCACTATGTTATTAAACATTAATGAAATGCTTTATTACTCTTGGCCTTCTCTTCTTACATATGATGCAGCAGATGTTTCACACTGACAGATTTCAAAGGACTTGCAAACCAAAAATAACTTCTCACCCTCCAAAAAAAAAAATTATTTAGGGAACAGAACAGGTAAGTGCTGCCTCCAATGTTTATTTTTCCTTTGTCTCAGGACTATTGCTATGTGCCATGAAGATGTCTGATACTAGAAGTCATTAGGGGGCTTTAATTTCAATCCAAATGAAAATTTCTGACTCCCTAAGACCTTAGAGGAAGCATCCAAATTAGAAGGACACAAGAAAGGGAAATAACAGGTGAAGACTGAGCCGGGAGCAAAGGGGGAGTGGAAATAGCAACTGGAATCAGGTACCTGCAGATGATTATTTGCCGAGCAGAATTAAATCTTTCAGAAGTCTTAATAATAAGCTCCCAGATGACCAAGGTTTTAAAAGGTTAAGCATTCCCCACTGAACTCGGAGGGATACTGGGCAGCTCCGCCTCTGGGGGTGGGGGAATGGGAGAAGAAACTGGCTCAACTCCAGCAGTGAAGTTAAAATAGGGACTTACGCTCCTTACCTTATGCATGTATACAATAAGCCCTTCTCCCCAAATTCCTGGCAGGTTCCCACCCCCTGGTTTGTTAAGTTTGTCATGAGCAAGTATCAGCATTTATTAGTTACTGCTATAATTTAAAACCACCACATGTGAAGATCAGATCTGAGATATGCCTAAGGTAATAAATACCATACCAAATTTCAGATGATAGCCACCCATGTGTAAGAATGTTTCAACACTTGTTCTTCATAGTTTTCTATATAAAAACAATTCAAGCTTCCCCGGATACACATCTTTGTATTAAAAGGCAGCAACACATTCTTCTGATAGTTGCAAAATAATTTCACTGGTTGACCTTTGCAAGATACAAGAAATCTATCATACATTTGAAAGGGAAAGCCAACTATATCAAAGTACAAATCCACTATAAGCTACTAGAAGAGTTAGTGTTCGAATTTGATAGGTTATCAGATTTCTCGATTGAGGTTTTTTTCCTAAGTCAGCACAGACACTTTTCAAACACTGTCCCATTTTTCAAGAAATCATTTCCTTAGGCTAAAGATTGTCACAGCACTGAAACGAAAATATTAGAACATCTTCACATTCACTTCTAGCCTAAATTGCCCCAAAAGAAAGAGCACAGAGAAGATTATTAAGGTTTAGTAACTATTTGCATAGCAAGGCATGTTTTTAATGACAGATTTTGAAAGCAGAAGCACAGCACTATGGTTAGATTCACCACTTAGTCACACTAAAAAGTAATAGGGATCCCCAAAAGAAAGGAGCAGAGAAAAATGATTTCGTATGTCAGGCGAGCACCATGAATTTTAAGTGGCACACATTAACCACATTTCGGAAGACTACACTACCACCTCATGGGCTTCCAAGCTCAGAGTTTCCCAAGGGCCAGGTCCAGCTGGACCAACACTGCCTAACTCTGTGAAGCTCTGCCCTTCCCCAAATATCTGCAAAGATCTAGGAATGTTATCAACTCAGTTGCTCCCTTTTCTGACTGGGATGAGACAGCTCTGAATTTAAGCCTACCCCAGGGTAAGTGTCACAACCAGTGTCTTAGGAATATGTTGCAATGAGAGTAAGCCTCCAGGCCCTGATTCATGAACAGCAGTAGCTTAAAACTTGCAGGGTAGAGGTACCCCTCCACATGCAGCTGCCCACCCCACCCTTCTCCCAGGTGCTGCTGTCCCTGCAGCTAGGACAGCTGGGTGGCTCATCAGACACCATCTGATTCACCAGCTTGCCACTCAAAGCACAAAGCTTACCAGGATTCGAGTTCAACGCATACACTCAGTTGCAAACCATGTTGGGTCAAGAGCGGATCCACAGCCGCTTTGAAGTTTTTGCTGCAGGAGCAGCAAGTGTGATAGCCATCCCATCTGCCACCACCTCCAAGTCCTCTCTCTTCAGCTCTTCCAAGCATCCACTGTCAGATACATGGGCACATCTACAGAGTTGATGCTAGATCAGCAAGTTTTCAGAAAATCAAAAACAAAAAACTGAAGTTATAGCTGGGAACTTGTGCAGTAGTGACACTGCCACTGTGTAAGAGAGGGGTAAGCTTCAGGAGCATCCTGGCTTCCACCTTGCTTCCAGAATAAAATGAGAACTTGCACATAACCCTGTAGCAAGTAAACAGAAGGAGAACTGGTGAAACAAAAGGGACTAAGAGAATAAAGAAACTCAGTCATACCAGTCATCTTGGCACCACACCACCCAATAGTTAGACAGCAGCCATTATCACATGCTTCCAAGGAAGGCTCAAAAAAAAAAAAAAAGAAAAGCTTAGTTCCTAGTTATCTGGGACCCTAAAACCTGACGACATGGAAGTTTTTTAACCTCTCTTACTAAACCTGTAAACAGTTTTCAAAAATGCATTTATAAAACTTAAGAGACTCAACAGCTTCGTGATATTGTGTGCAAGTCAATCGTAAGTCATGTTGGAAACAGTTTCCTATGTCATCTGCCACCTTTTCAATGGACTACACATTTTTTTGTGTTTAACCTACAGTACTAGATGAGATTCTCATAAGGTAACTTCATTAAAACATCAACTGTTATTAGTAGCGCAAGTTGCAAAACTCTCACTAACCTTGCCATATACTTTCAGCTACAAGATCTTGTTTTCCATAGTTTATGGAGGTCTCCCACTGCATACATCACACAGAACAGACATGCTGTGGGGATGAACTAGAGTTGAGTAATGAAAAGGAGATCTCATTTTAGAACCCTTGCGTCACTTGTTACAAAAGGGAAAAGCTCTGAGTCAGATAAGGTGAGGAACTCCAGAAACGGCAAGAATGGTCTTATCTCAGTCATAGCACTTTATAATGCTGTGTTGTGAAAAATTAACTTGCATCTACCATTGGTATACATTAACATGTTTATCCATGAAGCAGTTACATCTGTTTTACTCTGCCCAGCTCAGTATTCTGAAGTATTGAATGATCAAACATACATGAGGGAGTGAGATCAATAGGACCACTGATGTTCATACCTATCAAAAAGCCAAAATTGGCCTCTTCTGTCCTGTATGCACTACATAAACAAGTGGAAAAAAAATTCCCAATGTCTGCATTTTCGAAGTCACATCAGGAGATAGAGTGTGAGATCACCAAGACAGACAGGGCACCTGTCCTAGCCCGAGGTATCTTGCAACCACCACCAGCAGTAAGATGAGATTGGCTTGTCCAGGCAAGCCAAGAGTTCCCTGCATGGTAGCCTATTTCTCCCCAATTGCCCTGCTTGTCCTTCCTGAGCATGAAATTTTATTTGCACCAAATTCAAACTATGCACAATCAGGTAGAAAGCATAGAGTTTTGACTAGATGGAAGAAGCTGTTACGTATTTCTCCTCTGTGTTCAAAAAGCTAGATACATTCAGGAGGCTTAAGGAACATGGAAATCAGTGGCATCCAGCTGCCAAACAAGCTAGGCCCATTGTTACCCCCAGATTAAGTTTCTGAAGGACCTTGACTAAGTCCATGAAAAAGTTAAAAGTGTCTCCCGAACTGGTAGCCTCCAGTGAAACCAAAAGCCTTTTAAGGACTGTTACACCACCTTCAAGATCACAGTGCTCCACGAGGGAGGAACAGTGATTGACTCCACAGGGAAGCCCATGCTGTCATAGCTATCACCTAAAGTAATCAAAATAATCACAAATAACAGTTTCCAGACCCAAATACAATAGTGTATCTCTATTGTAAAGCTTTTTTCCTCAAGACTTTCTCTGCTTGATACATTCTCTTTCCTGCCCTGATATTGAAGGGTACGAAAATCACCAATCCCTCTCTCTTCCCATCATTTGCTTGGTTTTTGAGAAACGTTAGAACAACCCAGGCATTAACATTTAGATTAGTAACAGCAAAATTTACTTCATGCCCCCTTGAAGCAATCTCTCACCTTTATCAAACATTGCACCCTTCACTGGGCTAGAAGGTAGGGCCTACCTTGTTCTGCAGCACCTCTTAAAACTAGGGACTAGGCTTTATTTAATACTTCCATGAGAATCACAGCAAAGGCACTGAATTCAATTTGAATCAGCACCTCCTGTGAGTTACCCATCTATGGCAAGTTTTTACTGGATATAGAAAACACCATGCAGCTTTCCTAAGCAGTACAGCACCAAAGAGGATGCGCACATTTCAACATTTTCCTAAAACCTATCTGCCTTCAAAAGGAGCCTAAAACATCTATCCAGGTGAAGTGACAGAACCTGCACAAGACCATCTCTTATTATATTCTCCTCCTCAGCTCAGGAGTATTACAGCTTTATTCCACAGCTAGAGATAGTCAAGCAGGGCAGCTGCACAGGAATGCAAACTCAGTGGAATAAAGCACATGTAAATCAAGATGGGTTCTACGCTGTTTCTGAGAAGCTGTAATTTCTCCTGTGTTGAACAACAAAAAAAATCTTAAACGCAAATTAAATACAAGTGCTCCACTACCCATTTCCATACAGAATGCCAGTTTTGTGGTCTTAAAAAAACTAAACCAGATCAGTAATTTTTAATGTGTATTCCTTCTGAACGTTTTAAAATACAACTCTGAACTTTTTCTCTTCACATTGAAAAAAATTACAAAACTGACCCCCCCCCCCCCCAAATGACTACAAGACAAATTGAAGCATAACTGGTCTCAGTATTCTTCTAAGGTTTTGTTTTATTATATTTCATGGACTATTTATAATTGTGTATTTTAGAAGTGGGGAAGCAAGATATGAAACCTGTTATTCCAGTAAGCAATAATTTAATCCAGTTTTAAAGAACTGAAGGTATCTTGTACTTCACAGTACTTTATGTCATAGGAACTGCAGTTGCTAAAAGTTGGTGCTCAAGAAAGAGCAGGCTATGAAAGAGCCTCTGGTTATCAGCAGTGAAGAGACCAAGGATCAAATGCCAGCAGCTTCATCTCTCTAACTACCCAGAGTTAGTATCTGCAGATCAAGATCAACAGCCACAGGAGCAAGGTTTGCAATATTGCTCTTCATAGCCACAGCAGATACAATTTTTAGCAGGAAAGTTCTTGGGATAGCCCCTACTGACAGGAGCATTAAGCAGCAACATACTCACTGAAAATGCAAAGAAATACTACCATCTGCCTCATATTTCCACAGGATTGTGTCTTCTGAGTTGAATTAATTTCCTCGCCCCACCT
>NW_010563454.1:28685-71236 GCF_000687285.1 Phaethon lepturus | reverse complement strand
GCTCTTCCACATTTTGTTGAAATCAAGCTCTAAGCATGCTGAGACCCTTTCACGTTCAAAATCACAACAGCATGAAATAGCGAAGAGTTAATTCTTGCTGGGGACATGGTACTGCGTGCTTATGTAGGCAAGACTGTATCTCTCCATACAAATTCTAGTGTTTACTGCATACAAGGTTAGATTAAGACAGAGGCACCATATCTTGAGTTATATTTACATTCAGGAAAAATTAATGTAAAGAAATTTTAAAGATTAATCAGTTAAAACTTCCAACAGGGCTTAGCTGGACAGCTGGATTCAGAAGGGTCTCAAAAAAAAGTCTCAAAATAAACCACATAATCTACTCAAGAAGTCACCTACAGATTCATTACCCACAAGCAGATCCATGCAGACAAGCCAGTAGGACAGGATGCCATAAGTTCAGGGCTCCACCAGGAAGGGACTTTCTACCACCACCTGCATACAGCGCTGTGCATTTGCACTGGGTACAGGCTGTTCCCACCAGCAAGGCGGACCCTTTCCAAGAGATACTGATCAGCTTAGCTCCAGAGTCCTTGCACTGTTTATCCTTCCTGTTAATTGATGGCCTTCATGGTGCCACAGAAATTGCTCAATGTGTACACCAATTCTGTTAGGCCTCCAACACTCCAGGCAACCCTCAACCTGCTCTAGTTTCCCCACGTCTCATACTACTTTCTTGTCCTATTAGATCTGTTATCCCTACGTGAAAGTAGATAACCTTTATGCTTGCTTTGCACGATCACAAAAGCAGAGCCTTTGCTTATCTGCAAACCATGTCCTTTTTTGCCCTTTCCCAAGTTATGTGGACCTTTCAGAAAAAAAAACCCCAGAAGTATGCATTGTACCAAGTTCTTGACTATTTGCTCTGGCTCTTCAAATGCTGACTCCAATCGCCTACTGTGGTTTCCAGCCCACCAGGGAAAGAACATTTCTATTTCAGATGCTCTCATGCTGCTGCTTTTTGCAGGTATCTAAATGACAAGTGAATAGTGCTAATAAACTTAGTATAACCAAGGAAGCCCCAGGTCTCCCAGACAGGCAATTCTAGTACAGTATGTTACACTAACAGAAGAATCTAGCCTAGAAAGAATATAGCTTTACTTAAAAAAAAAACACAAAAAACAAAACACAAAACCAAAAAAACACAAACCAGAACTACAGAGCTTCTAATGTCACTGCCTCAACTAAAAATTACCAGCTTTTACCACCTTCTAATTTTATAATTCAGAATTGCTCACTATTTATGTATTTATCCTTATTTTTAGGAATTCTCCAGAAAGCTGTGCTCATCTCAGATTTCCTGCTCTACATCCTGTTGCTCCCTGTCAGATTTCATCTGAAATATGCTCAGACACTTGCTCAAGGTTAGAAAGCAACACAAGTGCATCCATGTAAGACATCAAATTGAATCTTCCTACTGTTCCCCTAGCCCATGCACTGCATTTTGGAGTAGCAAATTCCAAAGTGCTCATTGCCACACTTGCACACTTACTGCTAATTCCCATGTTAGTCAGCAAAACATCTTTTTAAACTTTCCTCTATTGTTGACCAGTAAAACCAAACTTTTCCGCTACTGTGTCTTACTAGGTTCACACAAGCAAGATGAACCTTCACTAGGAAAACTAAACTAAAAAAATAAAAATTCCTCCTCTGTACAATGTCAGCAAGAACAATGTGACTGGTGAACAGCACATCTGGGAGCTCAGTAAGAAATCTTCGTGCCCTGCCACAATACCCAGGTAAGTTGCATTGTCTCATTTCAGGGACAAAGTAGCCTGCAGCAAATGATTTCATTTATAATCAATCAACATGCTTGCACTGTTACACTTACCTGGTATAAATGAGATGCCTCTTTTCAAGCCCCAAAAACTTGGTACAACCTGTATGACTCGTGTCCAGTGACATTAAACTAAGATAACTGCACAAGGGCCTGCAAACTCAGTCTGAGAAGCAGATCTTCAGACAAATCTTCAATTGAAGAAACAGAAGCAGGTAAATCTTTACAAGACATCAAGTCAAATATTCTGTCTTCATTCTCATTTGATAAAATTTAGGGGGAAAACAAGGAGGGAAATACACTCTAGCTCTCGGTGACGGAGTGCCTTTTGAATTAAAAGAAATAAATAATTAAAATGAGATCTAGCTTTTCTTTTACATATGCATTGTTATGCTTCAATGATTCAGACTGGATGTTTGTATTTTGACTAGTTAGCTCAGGACTAAGCACTCTAATCACTATGGCTGGGCTTTCAAAGGAACCTCACAAATGAAGAGGTGAAATGAGCACCTTTGTTGGGCCTGTAACAATTAGACTGGGCTGCAAATTCTAGAAGAACTACAGAATATAGGATGTATATAGTCTGGGTATTTGCATCATGACACATAGAGAAGCCTTGATTACTCACTCCAGTTCCCTATACCAGGCACTACATAAACAAAAACCCACCCTGAAGAAGGCAGACTGCATTCTATTTAAAGTTCATAACATATATTTAAAAATAAGATAAACACCACACCTCACATCTCACCCTAAAGAAGCAGAACTGGATTTTGAGTGGGTCCCTTCCTTATTCCTGCCCACAAAACAGTACAAATGCATGAAGACTTTTTTTAACATCACTCTTTATATTTTAAAACAAGTATCAACACAATACTGAAGCATCAAGCACTGTAATTAGAATTTTCCTTAGTGGTGTAAGCTTCTCATCACCTTTCCAGAAATAATTCTTAGTTTGGATTATTACATGATACAACTCTTACAAATCTCCTCAAAGAAAATCAGATTCAGTTTTACTTCCTGCAGTAGATCACACAAGAGTCAAGGTCATTCAACAAAACTTCACTGTCTCCACCATCCTTAGTCTCAGACATCATATGCTAAATTTCACTGCGTAATGCAGATAGAAAAAGTGAGGGAATGACCTAAGTGGGACAAAGACAAAACAAGCTTTTCTCAAAAAAGTGCAATGTAAAATAGCAGAAAAGTAATTGCTTGTATTGTGTAGGCTAAAAATAATTTTCTGTTTGTCACTCATGTCTCACCTTCTCAGTCATCCCAGGGACTAGGAAGTATCCAAGTCACAGGGAGAAGCCAGCAGCATTGCTAATTTTAGAATATGCCCAACAGTCTGAAGTGCCTCTGTCTCTGCACTACAGATGCTGCACAAAACATTTAAAGCCGCTTCCTTTCATTATTCTTGCACGTCTTGTTACTACTTTTCAGAGCAGCAATGGGCAGTGCATGTTGCCTTTAGCAGCAAAGGAAACAATCATCAACTGTATGGCTCTCAAAGCTTTGAGAACTTCCCAGAGGGAGCATGCCAGTTGGTTGTAAAATCTCAGGTCTACTCAAGAAAATAAAGTGGCAATCAAGAATTATTCTATTTCCCCATTTCCTTAAACCTTCCTCATTTTATTTGCTGAATTTGAGTTACCCCTCTTCAAGGAGGAACCAGGAGTAAAAAAGCAGCTCATTTACAAGGTTTTAAACAAAGCTGAAAGGGCTGAACTACAAGACGGTGCCAAAGAGCACAGCTCAGCCGTCTTGGTGACACATGAACAAAGAGATCTGTCCCCTCTTTTTGGTTCAAGAAGCCTCCATTGAGCAGCAGGTGGATCTCTTCTGTCCTTCCTGTCTCACGTATCATCAGTTATCCCTTCTTTCCCCTCAAGTGTATAGTTACCAGAGCAGACTATTTGAATAAATAACAAATACTGAGTCCAAAATGGACACAGTTTGCCACCATCTGATTTAGCAACCAAGTATTTTAAAGATACAAATCCATTCAATAGCAAAAATTGAGGGAAGATTGTTTTGATGACATATTCCAATCATGCTCTAAGAAGGGCGCTTTGCACCAAAGATAATTTAGCCAAGATGAAGTAAGCAACTGAGAACCACAGGTTCATAGTGTTGCTAGATGTAAGAAGTGTTTATGCTAAATCTTCCGTAGCCAGGCAATCTCATGCTGCAGGACTTCTAAAAGAGAATACACAGTGGTTCAACAAAAAGCATTAAAGTAACTGCATGCACCAAACATCCAAGTAGTCTCAAAAGCATATTTTTTATCTCAACAAGTATCCGCTAATCTTCTATTTATACCCTACACAATACTTTTCTCCCTACCTGGGAAACAGGTGTAGAAGGTTCCCACTGGGACATCATTTCCACCCAACATCTGCTTAAATACCCAAGCTCTATACAGCAGCAGTGTTATCTAGCTCTCAAGAGCATTACATGTGCCAACTCTCTGCCTGTTTGCCTCAGCTAGAACTGCAAGATGGAAAAAAAAAAAATCTAGCTTAGAGTTTATGTACAACCTCCCACAGCAGTGTATCACTAAGTCCCTGAGCTTCAGAAGGACTTCAGGAATTTTACTGTGACTTTTCTCTTTTTAAATTACAAAGTTCAGACTGCATTCACAAAAAGAACAGCCCTTGATTCTCCAGTTCCAACCAGTTGCGCACTTAGAAAAGCTACTCCACTGCCATGCTAAGAGGGTACCAGTGGAAGCCATTAAATACTTCCAATTTTAAATGAGAATGAGAAGAGCAAAATCTGCTCCATGAGTTTGTAATCCGCCAATCTCGGAGATACATATCCAATGTGAGGATATATTCTGAGGCTAGCAGAGATATACAGTATTCATGGTAATGCTCCCGAAAAGCTATCTTTCAGGATCTTTCCATAGAACACCACATCCACACTTTTCACAACTGCTTTTGAACATCAGCATGGCATCCCAAAAACCCAAGAATGTTAAAGTCAGCTTTCACCTCGGTTACACAGGAATATGTGACATGAACAAGGCTCCCTGTAAGAAGGTGTGACCCAAAAGTAAAGCTTCAATTTACAAATGTGAACAAGAAAGTTTATCCCTACTGCATGCAGAATTATTGTTTTTCTATGCTAGTCCTCCTCAGGCACTTAAGCAGCAAAACTGGAAATTCAAAGGAAAGGAAAGTGTCTTTTAAAAATAGAATTTAATGTGGCCAGGAATCCTACAGCATCTTCAACTATACTCACCCAGCTATAGTATGCTCTCACTGTATGGCAGAGTTACAGTTATTTATATGCTTTAAACTACACATTTCCATACCTTAAAGTGTTTGGAATTTTTAAACTGTAATCTTCACTCTGAATATCATGATTTCAGAATAGCATTCCTACAATATTATTCTTTAACCTCTGTGTCTCAAAGCAGTCTCCAGCTTAATTTAGGAATATATATACACACATTTCATGGAATATATATAAACATATGTATTTCATGAACATCAGACATCTGAACTCACTTCCTTTAGCAGACATAAGAGACAAAAAAATATAAAGCAAATCATTATCACAGCAGCTATATGAATTATGGGCACCAGTGAGGAAAAAAGACTTTTTATAAATTTAATGTATCTTAAGGTTCTTTTTGTTGGTGAGTAGATACACATTGGACAGATAGGTGTAATTTTAGTCTCAAGTTATGCACTAGAAGTGGATGAGAAGAGACAAAGTTGACCACAAATGTCTATTTTGTTTTAAAATCCTATCTTTGGTCCTAGTCTAGGGAGTACCACAGAAAAACTCATGGAAATAGAAAAGTTCAAAGTCCAAAATAAATGCACCACTTGAACTGTGGCACGTATCTACTACACAGACGCCTCATGCTAGCATCCACAGGGTAAGGGGAAATAAGAAGCCCTTAAGGGCTCTCAATTCCTCCCTTTTAAGAGAACACATTCTCATGGCAGATACTTCCCTACTAACGTGGGTTTCCACATGGCAACAAGCGGAAACACATTTCTACATGCATAGGCAGCCATGTCTGCAGATGGAGAGCACTTCCTCCCCTTCCCCCGGCCAATCGCAGCAATTGGCAGCAATTTTCAGTCCAACTCCCCAGCTAAAAAAGAAAACTGAAATCAATGCCCTTAATACAAATTCCAATTCATCTCCACATGCCGAACTGAAGACCTCTTCTGCATTAATACCTATTATGCATCCAACTGATTTCTCAGATTATAGAAACATCTCTAGAAACAGTCATAACACAACCACAAAGACTTTAACATAATTCAAAGTGAAGATGATATTCCTTAGCCCTCTTAGATCCCTTCTAGTCTGCAAAAGTATGTTCAGGGAGGTTTCAGCTGATAGGAGTAGTATACTGCTTACTTCAAAGGCTGCCAAAAGCAAGGATAGAAACAGATTTTTGGTTTGCTAGCAAAACTCAGTGTTTGCAGAAGTTGGAAAACAGAATGAAATACAAGGTTGTGAGTGAGAATTCTGGTATCTACCCAGCCTCTTTGGTGTGCTGTGAACAGACAGACACTGCAACTGCAGTTAGAGGCAAATGACAGGACTGGCTCCAATAAGCTAGCTTTCAGGAGACAGACAGATCAAGTACTAGAAACGCTATTATCTGGGTTAACACCTCTGATAATCTGGCTAAACTAAGCTGGACCAGAGCTACAAATTTGGCTTCTGTACAAGTGTTAAAGCGCAGACTGGAAGAAACACTCTGGAACCGAAGGCAGCCCTCCAGCTCTTTAGAAAATGGAAAATACCCTAAACGCATGCCCAGGCATCTCCCATTCTGCAAACTGTATCTGATAGTCCCAGTCTTTAAGAGGGACTGCATCCAATGGGGATAGGTAGGACTAGAGGGATAGTTTTGAAAAGGCTTTGAGTCGAGCCCAATTATCTTCCTTCTGCTAGTTTTACATAATTTTTTTAATATTTGCTGATGTCACTGGAAAATATTTTCAGACTTCCTTCCCTACTTGTGATACAAACACAAGCCATCACATTAAAGTAGTCCGAAGACAGATCTGTTGTTCTGGGTGTTCTTTGTAGCTATTTAATATAAAAAAAAATTAAGGCTTTTAAAAAAGTGCCACCTCCATAATGAACCTCTTATGAACAGTGATTCACTATTCCTCAGATCTTCCAAGTAGCTAAGATGTGCAAGTCCTCCATGTCTTCCCTCTGTGAATTTTATCCCATGGGTGCTTCTAACTCAACTGGGAAGTCCTTGGAAATGAGATAGAGTAAATAAAAAAGACGTTCTTTAGAGAGAAGGCCCTGCCAATTAATGTTTGAATATTCAAGAATCCTTACATGGAGATATAAGGGAGTTCAGTTAGCTCACACAGAGATTAAATTAACAAAATGCAGTTTTTAGTTCAGTGGAAACCTGTGCAGATGACAAGAGGTCACAGAGAAAGTTGATCATGAATACATCAGAGCAGGTCCAAACTCTACATTGTATTCAAGACTTAAAATATTGACTTAAGATGAAGACAGTGTTCATTCTAAACCTCTGTGATTACCCCTTTCTAAAGAAGGAATTGGAAGTTAAGTACTTCACTATGTGATTGAAAGGGTCTACAGCTCAGGCACATACAGACAAAAAGGACGTCAGAGTTCTAGTTGGTATCTCAAATTTCAGCAGTAATGACGGCTTCTCTTCAACTATACATTTAACATTCTCATGGCAAATCTACAATACATAGGAAATAGGAGCCTGGAGGATGGATTTGCTGAAACATTAAAAAGGCAAGATGCTTCTTGCATTCTGGCTAAACCTGGCAAAGGGAGAACAAACCTGCGCTGAAGAGACAGTGTTACTTTTTCCCTTAAAGCTTTTCAGTTGGGTTCCCCAACATTTATCAGGATCCCCGGTGTCAAACTCCTGTTTGTGAGACTAGAGACATGTCTATCTATAGTCCAAGCTTACAGACTGCAAAATAGACTTGTTTTAAGTCTTACTAGGTACATCCCGCCTCAAAACAGATCAGCTACACCAACAGTGACCTTAGCAGACTGAAGCCCCCTGAAAAATACAGCCTTTTTTCAATATAATGCTACTATCTGCTGCACCTTAACGGGCCAAGGAAAACTGAGAGCCAAGAAATAAGACAGGGAGGGTCAACCAAGGGTAGAACTAATTAAACCCAATGTGGAGGCGGACTCTCACCATGTTCTGTTAACCACTGAGATTCTGAAAGCAAAAGACATCTCATTAGTCAACAGGTTAACACTTTTTGTACATGCATGTTTACAGAATGACACTTTCAACCATAAGCAGAGACACACCACCTGTTAAAAAAAACTGGGTCAACTTCAGATTGTTAAACAGTTTAGGGAGAAAAGTCTCTTGAAAAGTTAACTAAGAATCTAAACACCTAGTCATTTTTCAATGGGAATTCTTCCTTGTGGTTTTACATTTTTCATGTGAGCTGCTATGATCAAAGTTGCTGTAATTAACACAAACAATGGATACAGGCTACTTTGAAAAAGGATCTTTTTATACTTAGCAGTTTGACATATTTGAGGCAGGAACTGAAGGAAAGCTGTTGCTCTTTCAGAGGCATTTCAAACAGCTCACAACAGTACACATACCCAGCAGAGAAAGAGAAACCAGAACCTCAACACAGACTTATTTTTCCATCCTGCTACTTTATTGGATTTAAGGCTCAGATTAACACTGAGATTCTACTTTAAAAAAAAAAAATCATGCAAACTATCACAACATATATTCCTCCCGTAACTAAAAATAGGAAAGAGCACTGCCTACTATTCAGTGGCCTCAACTTTATCAATGCAGGGCCTCATGTTTATGGACCATCAGGGCCCTAGTTTGACATCCTCTCACACTCCAGAAATTTGCGTATTTGAATAATTCAGGTAACTAAGCCACAGGCACACGCAGCTGGAGTGCTAAACCTAGGCAGTCCATGAATGACTTGACAGAGTGAATTGCGTGAATGGTTCTCGTTATGGAATTTGGCTTTCTCTTGATGCACACTTAAAGGTCTACATGAGCTATTAACAAGAAATGTGATGCCCAATCTAGACTGTCTGAAAAAGTGCAGGATTATTAGGAACTCTTCATCATTTAGACGGCAAAAGCCTAGCGCTAAAGCAGAAACATCAAGTACTGCAATTCAGATACGAAGAATAAATACTTATTCTCAGTCAGCTTAGAAATATTTCTAGCAATTCACATTCCTTCCAACAGGATTTCTTAAGAATGGGCATAGAATAACAGAAATAACAAAAACTAGACTAAGAATTTCCTATTTGTGCTAACATACCTGCTTGCTTATTGCTTTTTGCAGAATTAGACAACAACATGCCTTGACTCTTAATCTGAAGAATATTCCCATGAACATACCAACAGAAGCAGTGCACAAAAATTTATGCTACCAGTATTTTCTTTTCAAACATCACAATTAGGCTGTGTCAGTTAAGGGCCTGCACAGACACACGGATGAAAATAACTGAAAATATTATAAATAATTCAACTGCATCTGTCTTTACCAATGCTTTGCAGGAAGACCTATTCTTATGAATCTGTGGGATAAAAGCAGACACACAGTATAGATCTATGAAAGCTGGGACGTATTCTTTAGGGTATTTTGCCATTGAATAGATTTTGTCCCTGAAAGCTTGTGGATAGCTATCTTACACTATTTTTCAAAGAGAAACATCTCTCTCACACCCTTGTTAAACTTCTAACGGGGGGGGGGGAACAACAACCCACAACCAAAGAAAATATGACCCTCGATACTGACTAGAGACAAATTCTGTTGTCCCACAGATAAACAATAAACAGCATGTAGTTTGTTAAATACTGTCCTGGTTTTGGCTGGGATGGAGTTTTCTTTCTGATAGCTGGTGTAGTGCTGTGTTTTGGATTTGGGATAGAAATAATGTTGATAACATACTGATGTTTTTAGTTGTTGCTAAGCAAGGACTGTCCAGCTTCTCATGCTGGCCTGTCAGCGAGAAGGCAGGGGGATACACAGGAAGTTGGAAGAGGAAACAGCCAGGACAACTGACTCAAACTGGCCAAAGGGATATTCCATACCATGACGTCATGTTCAGTATATAAACTGGGGGAGTTGGCCGGGGAGGTGCCGTGGCTCAGGAACTAACTGCATCGGCCAGCAGGTGGTAAGCAATTGTGCTGTACATCACTTGCTTTGTATATTCTTTTATAATTATTATTGTTATCACTATTATTCTCTCCTCCCTGTCCTGTCCTATTAAACTGTCTTTATCCCAACCCATGAGTTCTACCTTTTTTCCTTCCCAATTCTCTCCCCCATCCCACTGGCGGGGAGGGGGGCAAGCAGAGTAAGCAAACAACTGTGTGGGGGTTTTTTTTGTTTGTTTGCTTGTTGGTTTTTTTTTTTTTAAACCTGCTGGGTTAAACCACAGCAACTACTCACTTAAGTATCATGTAATTGTCCAAAAGTTACATTACTTCAAGTTCCTCACGCTTCATATGGAGATCTACCTTAAAGGCAGAAGAACTGCAAACTAAAATTAAGCATAGATCTCTGTATTTTATATATTTTTCAGCCATTTTTCTCTATCCTTAGTATGCCAATACTATTGCTCTAGGTTACACTGAACTCTACACATACTCATTTTAAAACCCAGAGCACTTCAGAGACCCTGTCTGACATACAGCCATGGAGGAACTGTGCTGCCAAGCTGGAGAACCACTAAACTACAACAAGGGAGTAAATAGGTAGGAGCATTCCAAGCTATCTTTACCATCACAGAAACTGTAATATTCGACTCTCTAGCAAAGATTTTACACTTACTTTGTTCTGGCATAGATCAATGCTGCTTCCACTTCAGTGGAGGCTGCTGAGAAACTTGTCATAGTAATGGAAAAGGAAAAAAGAAAAAAGAGACAGAAAAAGACACCACCTCCCCCCAGTGGTTCCAGTTTTCAAGATAGCTTTAAACCTGGATAAAAGTATCTCAGCTTCCTGACAGAGATCTAAATATTGGCAACTGTGGTGCGTTTTCCACATCTTCACAATAAACGCCCTCCACATTCACAAAATGCAGAAGGAGCCTAGAAGTCACACTCTCTGGGGACGTCCTAAGTTTCTGAATCATGCCCTTTAAGTTTCAAGAATTCTGCTAGCTTTGCTAAAAGCATTTTTTTTTTAAAGCTCTAAATCACAACAAAGGAATTCTACTGCGTGTATCAAGATAAATCCATCAGGATATAGAGATAAACAGGCACCAGCTTGAAGCATACAGCTCAAAATTTCGTTGATGGCCTACGCTTCAGGAAGCGACTTCCATGCATTACTTTCCTCTTGTTGCTTCTCCACCACTGGGACTAGTGCAGACAGCTGGTTCTAAAGGGCTCCCTCTCTTCCCTCAGAAGCTGATGAAGTTTATTTAAAACAAGCAAGCTACTGCCACCTTTGGCTGTCTACAACAGGGTTTTCCTTGTCATTGCCAAAGCAGGGGTGTATATTAATGAGGGAAGAAGTGGCAGATTTCTTCAAGAACTCCAGTCACCAGGGCTTGGAACTTGTCTCAGCCAGCCATGCAGCGGTGGAAACAGCCCAGCTGAGCTGCACGCCACAGCTCAGCACTCTCAACAGAAGAGCTGGTCCGCCCCTATGCTGCAATTAAACCGTATGGTCAACAGCCATTCAAAGTTCCTTGTTTAACTGGTAAAGCATCTGGTCCAGCATTTACAACCTAGATCAGACATTCCCAAAGAGTAGCATACCCTGAAGTAATTGTATGCTATTCTTGATGTAAGATACATGTCTCTAACTTCCAGATCCGTCCAGGCAAAGGCTTTCATCCAGCCTGCAGGAATTTACACCTCCTGCCAACAGAACATACACTTCCAGATCAGAATGTGAAAAGAAAGGGAAGACTAAAGTGATGAATGATTGGAAAAACTAGACAGCTGAGACCAGAGGTAAATGATGTTGTGCAGTTGGGACAGAAGTTTGGGATAAGAACATGAAAAACATGCGTAACTTGGGTACTACTGCAGATGTGACACATGCAAATTACTGAAGTTAAATATTTTCCAATTAATGCTATCTGCCTGTAAATCTACACATGCACTTAATATAAGTCTATCCAGTTCAGGGGTATTAAAGCCTCCAGGTACTAGATGTTCTCAGCTTATGCCATCATACACGGGCAATTATAGAATCATAGAATCATTTAGGTTGGAAAAGACCTTTAAGATCAAGTCCAACCATTAGAACCTAACACTGCCAAGGCCACCAGTAAACCGTGTTCCTAAGCACCACATCTACATGTCTTTTAAATACCTCCAGGGATGGAGACTCAACCAATTCCCTGAGCAGCCTGTTCCAATGCTCAACAACCCTTTTGGTGCAGAAATTTTTCCTAATATTCAACCTAAATGTCCCCTGGTGCAACTTAAAGCTGTTTCCTCTTGCCCTATCACTTGCTATTTGGGAGAAGAGACCCACACCCACATGGCTACAACCTCCCTTTCAGGTAGTTGTAGAGAGCGTTAGGTTGAGAGTCCAAACTGGAAACACACTACTAAGCTTTTTAGCTTTTTGTTGTTTTTTTTCCTTAAACAAAAAGAGGGCTAATATTCAAAAGATGTCATGTTTTTTCTAATCAGTTAAAGAAACTAATCTAAAAACTAATTTCTAAAAACTCAGAAATAAAAAGGCATCTAGTCAGACAACAAAATGCCACTGAATTAACTACTGAAACAAAAACAATCAAACACCTACATTTTATTCTAGATGCCCAACAGAGGTTTATAAAAAAAATTAAGACGTCACAAACTATTAGTATCTGATGGGCAGGAACTAAAATGCTTGGCTAAGTTTTCATTTTGAAACCCTACACAATCTCAAAGACATGAGACTAAAGAAATAAAAGATTTTGGTCCAAAGCAATAGCTGACATCTACCAACCATGACACGGTAAGGGAAATATCCTGGCCTTCCCCTTAAAACCATGCAATAGGAAGACATCAAAAAGCTCTTTCAAGCATGACTAGGTTTAGAGCATCTGTTATGCCTCCACCTCTTCCATTCTTCTAAAACAATCCACTCTTACATTGTATTACATGCTTCCCTAGTACTAATTGCCTTCAATACTTAATACAGTCCAGAAATAACTCAGAGAAAGAACAACATAGGAACTTTACAACTCTTTCTCAATTACAAGTTAAACAATGCTGCATGATTACATTAAGTTAAACATATCTTTCCTTTTCCATTCATCTAATGCATCTGTGATATGCTGACACCTGTGGCAATGAAAGCATCAATCTCAAAACTCAAGGAAAAGGCATACACCAGTTCCTTCAAAACACCGCGAAAAGAATGATTTTTGCTACCAAAACAGGACACAAATTACAAACATGACCAATGAAGCTGGCTGTACATGAAGTCTTACTAGAAAAATGAGAAAACTGAGATTAAAAAAATGTCATCCAATAGCCTTCAGAAGTATTTCTAAAACTAACAGTAAGTATCAAATTGTAAAAAAGAAGTCTCAAATTGCTAAATTTCCTTAAATATGCTTCAACTTCTTATTTGTAAGCTCAGAAGTTTTACCATGTACACCATGCCAACAAGATTATCCATGGCACCTTCTCTATGTATTGTCCTTATGCTTTTATAGTCATGAAAGCTGTGGCCTTCAGATGCTAAAACTTACACCACTGATTTCAGATGCTAAAACCAGTGTCTTTGCCATCATTCACTGCTTGCACAAGTTTAGCTGCAGGCCACTTGGCTACACAGGAAAGCAGCTGAGCACACCAAGTACTAAGCAGAGGACTAAACAGTGATGAGGTTGCTGACGGTCCATAACTTATTTGGTTTAAATATCACCAAATAAAAATATAGCTCTAGGCTACTTCTTTAGAATAAAGAATCACTAGTCTATTAAAACTACCAGAAAATATCATGTTTATACATCAGACAAAGGGAAGTAACTCGCCTTCAGTCCAAATTGCCCTGGGCTCAGTATTTGTTATCTTCTTGCTTGGCCTGGGGACTTTCCGAATTACTGAAATACAGCCTTCCACTTTGTAGGTGCAACAACCAAGAACAAAGCCCAAAGGCTTCTGTTCCTTCCAGCAGCTTATTTACTAACGACTGGAGAAGAGTCTATGCAAGAAAAAAGTAAGCATAAGACAAGCTTTTCCCTTGTTTTTCTAGTTCATTGTCTGAAAAATCTAGTTTGCAACCTGGAAACAGCACCACATGATCAAATTAGGATCTTCAGCTTCCTGTTTTGCACTAATCCAAATAATCGTAACAATACTGACTCACTGATATTTAAGTTAAATTATATCCCTTTATCATAAACCGTCTGTTTAATCTTTAGTCTTGGAAATTTTTATGTGCATTTATGTGCTCCAATGAAAATAAATTAAAAAAATATCAAAAACATTGCTGAAGACATGGAAAATGAGATAACATTCATGAAAAATATTCTGAACTTATGCACAGGCTCACCTTAAATCTTTTATCCTGCAGGACTTTCTTAATGGCCACAAGCTCTCCTGAATCACAGAGTTTGGCTTGATACACAACACCAAAAGATCCATTTCCAATCACCTTGGTGTCTGTGTAGCTAACTTCTTGTGGTCGGTCCGGACCTTGTCCAGGAGTTGCCACTACTGTAGTCACTTTGCTGCCATCTTTGTCTCCTGGGAAGAGATACATAAATAATCAAAATACATGTGTAAACAAGATGACCAACATGACTGAAGCAAAAGAGGGCAAAGCAAACCTTTAAATCAGCATTGTGTTTCAATATTATAGGGAAAAATTAAAAAATCTGATAAAATGCACACAAAACACTGAGCATATTTTTTACTGAAATATGCTAAGTGGTGACAAGAAACCAAACTGTCAGTGTAGCCTGCAGAGCAGCACTGTCCCTTATAGGCATATATACATGACAACAAAAACCAGAAGCACTGACAAAGTTTGTTTACCAACCCACCTACATATAAAGCTTCAGCATGCATTAGGAAGCAACACCTTTGTCAAAAGCTGGCTGTGTGCACTTGAAGTGAAACCTAGGCTGCATCATATGGCACAGTCCTGCTCCTCTCTTCTTCCATGCCCAGATTTACTTGCAAAGGAGGAAGGCACTCCTGGGGCAGGAGAAGGAAGGGGGAGAAGGATAATGACGGCTCACGCTTGGCTTTATCTTGACACAAACCGGAACACAGATACGGACATGCAATCAGGATGCAAGATCGCGGTGGGTGCTGCACAGGTGAATGTGCTTTGGTGCAGATGCAGCAGCTGTGGGTTTCAGCAGTCTACAGCTAACCACACATGCACTTTCCCATCAAAAGACAAAGCCACCGTTACCTACTTTTAGCACTACTGTTATCACCAATGGTGCTTCCTCTTGTTCAAAGACTGATTTTGTTTGTAACGGGACCAAAATTTTAGGCATTTGCCAGCGCACACACTGAGCATTTACTACTTTTCAATTACAACAGCTCAGGTTACAGAATCAAATGAGGCTTCAAGAAAACATAAACCTGCTGTTCCACAGCAGTCACTCTGCAACTCTACAGAAAATGCACTGAAGAGATGCCTATCACATCTGCTTATTAAGAAACCTTCCTTCCACAACTTCCCCAGGGAGCCTCTTCCAGCCCTTGCTCCTCATGCATTTAGAAAGACTTTTTCTAAGGTAGTTCAGATCACCTTTACTGCAGTTTAAATGAATCGCTTCTTGTTCTGTCCCCAGAAGGCATGGAAAATGGCACAGCTCCCCCCTGACCTCTTTCCCCGTTATCCCCCTCAAATATATGAGGCACTGTTGCAAAGAAAGTTACCATGACAGAGAAGTTATTTCTCTTTGGGTGACCTGTCCCCACACTACTAAAAATCTCTCATGTACGGTACCCAGAACTAGACCTTGCAGAGGAAGTTTACTTCAGCTCTACCCAGTGTGCTGGTGACTTCTCTTGTCTGACTTACACCACACTTGTTTGTACAGCCCAGCACAATGTTTGCAGCTTGTGCAATGCTGCAACACCGTTGACTCATGGTCAGTTTGTGTATCAGTCTCTTCTCTACAGAGCTGCTGCCTGTCCAATCCTCATGCACTTTCTACTTACACACCTGATGACTCTTATCAAAGCCTAATGTTCTGCATTTGTCGCGACTGAACTGCATCCAAGGTTACTTAATGCTCTTTCACCAGCTTGTCACATCCTTCAAGCACAGAGTCACCACTAGAAGGACATCCATGTCACGATGCTATGTGAAGTTTATCTAACAAATTTGTGAAAACCAGTGAATCTTGTGGGACTGCTTAAAGACTGCAAAAAAAAACCATTAAATAGCTCATCCTAATTTTATCTTGAACATCTTGCTATGCTCAAACAAAATAACCAAACCATTCTGCATGCCTTTCAGGGGATTTCTAGTAGCCCATTGTTTTCCTAGCTTCTCATGAGAAAGCTACTTTGAAAACTTCAGAGTCAAGATACAGGTATAGAAGTAGTACTAGTAGATGCGTGTAAGATCCAGAAGAGAAGCAGGTTGGCTTGGCATGATTTGCTCCTGAAAAACCCACATTAACTGTTGCTCATCCCTTGTGTTACTTTTAGGTCCTTACAAATTGTTTGCTTTTATGCATCCAACTGCTCCATGAAACAAATGAACAAATTAAAACAAAGCACATTAGTGCAAAGGGTGCCAATTACTTGCCAAGCAATACACAGCTTACAAAATATTCACAAGAAGGTGAGATGTAGATTTACACATTTGAAGAGAAAACAAGGAAAACAACAACAAAAAAGGAAAATTTAAAATAGGTGAATGTTTGCTCAGAAGGTGAGAGAGGAACATAAATGGAAGCAGACTAGAGCTGCATGGAAAATTCACCCTCATTTGATAACTGTAAGAAATAAATGGAAGCCAGGAAAAGAAAAAAAAACATTAAAACCCTTTTTTTCATAAACAAGTTGAAAGTGTAATTCTCATAGAATAGTCAGGCAAATAAAAAGCAGCGTTGCTATGATTAGCATTCTAACACAGCACATATACATAGGTGGTATCTGCTTTACTGCAACAATTCTCGTAATTTAAAAGGTAATCCCCTACTCCCCCACTTGGGGGGGGCCTCCCCCCCCAACTTGGTCACAAGGCCAGAGTATTGAGATTACTGTCACAGAACCACAGAATCATTAAAGTTGGAGAAGAACTTTAAGAATCAAGTCCAACCATCAACCCAACACCACCATGCCCACTAAACCATGTCCCAAAGTGACACATCTACACGCTTTTTGAACACAAAACAATCAATGAGATTGACTCCCTACTTCCCCAAAATCAAGACTGCTGAAGTCTTAGAGGTTAAAAGAACGCTTGTCCCTGGCAATACTAGTTGAGACTTGAAGTACTTAGTACCAGGATATCTGCTCTAAGTATTGGTATCACATCAGCATCCAGGGGCCCCAAGCCTGTTTTGCCACTCATTGCACTACACAGATGTATGTACTGTTCATAAGACCATGCACAGTTCAGAATGGTTATCCCAGTTTTTATTGCCTGGACAGCAAGAGTTGACTTGCCAGCCAAATAGCATATTAAGGAGTTCATTAAACAGCTCTGGGAAATACTGGTTTTGGCCTCAACATGACAAAAGATAGCAGAGAGGAACACCCTTTTCCAGCAATCTTCAGTACCTCCAGATTGAGGCTCCTAGCAGCAAACACCAAGAAGCATTGTAACACAGCAAGTCTTAATGGGAACCCTAGACAGTTTTAATCTCATTCCTTTCACCTCTTGTTTTATTTCAAACTGTCAGACTTAGTGGCCCCACTGGGTAAGCAGGCATTGTCAAATACTCAATACTTTCGACCCCTTCGATTGTAGGTCTACAGTAGAACTAGAACATTAAATTGAAAAACTTAACGAAGGAAGGACCAACCTCCAAAATACTGAATAGCTCTTACAGCACAGCTCACATCAGAAGAGTCACTAGTATTCGTAGAGAAAAAAGCTGCTTTCTGAAGCAAACGGCAATATGACCTAGCTTTACTGTAATAAAAAAGCAGATTCATGTGACTGTACAACCATCATGTAGGCAAACCACCTTTGTAACATCCAGGACAGTAGCACAAGTAAAAACAGATAGCTATAACACTGTAGTACACTTGTATTTGCACTTGGTATGTTTCATGCAAACCCTTAAAAGCATTTCCCCACATCATTTTGACGTTTAACATCCATGCTGTGGTATTTGGCGGTGTTTTTTGATGAAGAGGTTATTCCAGAAGTCTGATGCGCAACTGAAAACAAAATCCAAACATTTTAATTCCCAAATACTCTGATCATCTTAGCTCACTTTCCACCTTTAGCACATGATGACCATACGGGACAAATCACGAGCATTCAGTAAAGACCAGTGGTTTCAAAGCAGAGAATACTCATCAGTTTGTGGGAAGAAAAGGACATACTTCACTTACAAGACTACAGTTTATTGGAGCATCAGTGCAAGCTCTAACGCTGTTTTCCAGTACATTGGTATGACTTTAGAATGGCTCATGTCATCATTTCATCTAATGCCAATGGCCACTTACCCTTTCAAGCTGAGTATTAATTCAGTTTTGTACACTCAAAAAAAGGTTGAATAAATTGTATTTTAACTTTTGCTTATACAATTCACCAATTAAACCAAAATGAATATGGATCAGTATTATTTTAATTAAATATTCATATGGTTTGGGAACAAGAGGCCTGCATCTCAAAAAATAAAAAAAAAGGTGGCAGATGTTTACCCAGGTGAGACAAGGGATTCTTCTACTGGACAAGCATTTTGTCATATAAATACCCCACCAGCTACGGGTTCCTACTTCTAGCTCAGACCATTGCACAAGTGTACTGCACATATACTTTTTGGCAGTGCCTAAATGTAGCTGTCAGTCAATAAA
Source organism: Phaethon lepturus (assembly GCF_000687285.1). NCBI lineage: Eukaryota > Metazoa > Chordata > Aves > Phaethontiformes > Phaethontidae > Phaethon > Phaethon lepturus. Next base: position 52,469 of record NW_010563454.1, on the reverse strand, counting down.
ATTGATTTCAGCCCTCAGAGAAAGACATTCTTTGCTATTGATCAGAATTCCCCACACACTTTCTGTTGAATGGGCCTGGAGAAAGTCCAAAGTTACATCTGCCCTACATCCCTTCAGCTGTTTTAGTTTCTGACCAAGCAGTACAAATGCACATTAATGCACGTAGAGTCAGAGATCTATGATTCTTTTTTCTTTCAACTACATATACATGCTCCTCTTCCTCCTCTTCTGTATGTTTTGAAGTTGAAGGGAAGAAACAATTAATTAGTAGGATGTTTACAGCTGCTTTCTTCCTACTTCAAATGCAACCTCAATCCTTTGCACTGTCTCCAAACTCTTCCTTTTCCTCTTTATTTTGACTTTACCTGTCTCCCCTTGCTTCCTCCCTCCAATTGCTACACTACTCCTTGCTGCCGTGCACACAGGTCCTCCCATTAGATGGTACTGCAGTTGTTGTTAAGTCCTCAAAGAAAACTTCGCAGATCTACAACACACTGTCTACAAAGCCTGAGGTCATGTAGCTGTCTGTCTCCACTTAAGTATCTTCACCGACCTGTTATAATTCTCAGTGTCACCTCCCCATTAAGATAAGGCTCAATATTAAGTCAATATTAACTACTTATCCCCTTCCCAAGTCTAAGGCTTCTTCACACTCTTTCATCTTAATGAAATACAGTCAACAAGTCACTTGCATGGAAACCCTGCACTGTTAGATCTAGCCCCTACCAATTTGAATAGGTTACAACAAGCAGCTGACACAACTATCTATAGAGAAAGGAGTGATCAGAAAGGGATGGAAGTCTATCAGAACTGCATTGGCATTTTTCAGTCACAGATAATTGACAAGGTCAAAATATCTGAGTACTTCATGAAACAAATGTCTTAACAGAAAGCACAAAAAAAGTTATCTGCTAGGATCTGATGCCGACCATCAGATTAAGCGATGAAATAAAACACTCGGCTTCTTAGATATCTGTTCATGGTATGTGAAGAAAGAAGGAGGTCATCAGCTGCTCTGAAAGCTTTCAGGGTGAGCAACATATGCTGGAGGTAATATGCTGTCAGCAGTAGAAGTCACAGTGCTAGATGATATTTTTCTAATTATTTTCCCTACTGCATTTTTTAAAAGGTTAATTTAACAAAAAGCTAATAATTATAAGCCAGTACAGGTGAGAAAGTATAAACATGGTATGTATTAACTGTTTTACTAGACAGCTTCCTTTCTTCATCAGTGAACTGCACGCTGACAAGTGGGAGACAGTAAAAGATAGAAATGAACATTCAAGGACCAAGTCAGAAAAATTCAGGGAATCAAAGCAAGAAGTCTAACAAAATATGATGCGTTTTGGTTTTTAAATTTACTCCAAACAAAAGGACTCCTTGAAATTTCAAAAACAGCTCAGGTCAAACACTGAACAAAAAAACCCCTGTAAGTGTGCCAATCAGCATCCAGAGAAGGCAGATGCATTCACTAAAAAAAAAAGTTTTATATATATAATTTTACACACATACTTGTTTTAGCACAGGAAATGTCATCTGACTTATTGACTGTAACTAAATACTGCAATAAAAGAGCGACCATCAGACGTTACTTAAAATCAGAAGAATCTCACAATTTCTATCCAAGGATTGTGGAAGAGCTAGCTAAGAAGCCTGAGAAGTGATGTTGATTTTTGAAAGGAATCAGAACACACTGAGAACTTCAGAGGTGGGATGGATCCATATGATCCTGTAAATGTGACAACCATTTCAGATTAAGTACCATACCAGCTACTTTGATAATGAATAAAGAAGCAGTAAGGTGGTTAACAGAGACTGGATTGTTGGACTCCATATTGTTAGAGATTACAGGTTCATTTTAAAAAAAGGTGAGGGGGGGAAGCACTGATGCAAAAGCACTGTGACTTCTGTAGGGTTTCTGACTTGCTATCACATCCTAAATTAATGAAGGAACATGTACACAGAAACAAACATGCACTAGCCCATAAGTTTCAACATAACTATGATCTAATATATATAGTAGGAGGTCCCACTGGCATTAATTTTTGGCCTCACACTTACTGCCTTTTTTTAACAACCTGAAAGAAAAGCTATGAAGTTCTCTGACACAAGGTTTAGAGTTATGCACAGGGTAGAGATCAATGAAAAAAGCAGGTAGCCTCCCTTTGTTACACAGGCACAAATTAAGCAGAGAGATCCAGGACCCAAGGTGATAGGCCATACAGCCAAACCAAGTAAAGCCATCCCAAGAGTGGAGTCATCAACTCTGACTTGCAAGGCATCCTGGCACAAACAGAAGTGCCTAAGCACAACATTGCTACTGAGACCTAAAGCAATCCTTAGCTGTATAAGCAGAGGAACATCAGCCAGGAAACAAAAACAAACCAAACCAAAAAACAATCAATGAAAAAAAAAAGTTCTCTTTCCTATTCAGCATCCATGCAGCAACTACTGGAGTAATACACTCACTCCTGATAGCTAAAATTCAGAAGTGATGATTCAAAACACTAGATATTCAGAGAGCCACAGACATAAGGTCAGAAAAATACATTACTTTGAGTGAGACTTTAAGAGCTCAAACAATTTAAGTCAAAGAGAGAAAGCTGGAGTGTTCTAGCTAAAAGCTACCCATTTAAAGAACAAACATTTCAGAGAGGGCTCTGATCCACAGGTGGGAAGATATTGCACATAATGACTAGAAATAGAAATTGCGGAAGTTTGGGACAGAACTGTAGGTGGACAAAATTAATAAGGAAATTATTTAAAAAACAACTCTGAAAGTTAAGGTTGTTTTTGCATCACAAATTTTTCTTTTAGATTGGAGTCTTTTCTAAAGCATACAACTGCAACTGCTACGCTTGAAATAAGAAAGCCTGCACAGGATGAACATGATGCTCTGGGTCTTATGAAGGTCAGAAACGTTCAATACCTACATAAACTATTTTTTCTATCCAGCACTAACATAATGGTGTCATAGCTCAACACCAAATATGCTGCTTTCTACAACAATCAAAATCTGCATTCAATTTAAACAAAAACATAGTGAAGTGATAAATGGTGAAAAGGTGAAGCAGTCATTCTTTGGCTTTATTGTTAATGAACAAATGATAGTCACGGTTAATTACGTGTCAATTCACTTCTGTTCAATCCAGAGACAAATAATCAGGACAAATTTCAGCAACAACTGCAAAGCCAAAGACCACAAAGGTAAAAAGCTTTTAAAACACTCCACCCTGAAATCAAAGTTGCCATTGCCTCCAGCTGGACACAAAGGAAGGAAGAAAAAAAAAAAATGAGTATTCATTCTACTTGAACCAAATACTTTTTACATGTCAATTTCAAAACTTTCCAGAAGGCAAAACCTGTAACCCCAAAAAATGTTAGTACCCCTACATTTTGCTCAACAGCTTCTAAAATGGCAACACAAATTCAAAGCACTAAGTGCTAAGTTAATGCAGAAAACAACTACAAAATGTATTAAAAAGTAAACATACTATCAGTGACTGACTTTTTTTTCTAGTAAAACAAACTATACCATCACTATAAAATAAGCAGTAACAGCTCAGAAAGACAATGTAACTTTATTATAAAAAATGAAATAGCATGTAACTCAGCTGACCGCTGTCTTCATGCCTTTTTGAGGTCAGTATGTCACACGGAAAAAAAACCCCAAAACCCCTAAATCTATTTCCAGGAAAGTGTTACAGGTAATAACGTGCCTCATATGCCTGTATTTGACATAATAAGCACATAAAATTACATCAAGCTGCAGGGACATTTCTTCCCCCCTATTATTTATCTGTTGGAAAAAAAAATTCCTAGAATTTAACTTAAGGAACAGCATCTGGATTTACTGCATCTCAGTTCAGCCATTCCAAATACCATTGGAGCTTTGAGTCTCCCTTTAGAAATAATCACCGTTTTTTGGAGGGGGCATTCAATTCACTGTTCGAAAGCTTAATGTTAAAGACTGTAAACAAGCCTTTAAAAAAATATGAACCGGGTACTGAGCAGGTCCCAGAACATTCACATGATAGGCTTGTTAAAATGTCCACTGCAAGGTCACATGAAGCTCTAAGGCATTGACTTTCTACGTTTTTTCAGATCTTAACTAAAGGAAGCCAAACCCAGCACAATATTGATCATGCTGCTGCGTTAGTCTACCCTAGCATAAGTTTCACTCTGAACAATTTAAAAAACAAACAAACAAAAAAAAACCACAACACACAAAAAAAAAAAAAACACCAAAAAAACAAAAACACACGAGGAAAAAGGATGGGAAGAGCCCTGTTGATCTAGCCCAGATGCCCATCAGCTTGGCCATCAGATGATCTCCCGTGGATTCAACTATGGCAGGTATGATTCCAACGGCCAGCTGCTAAAATTTGCCACCATGAAATCCCAGCAGGTTACCATCCCACTGACTTATAACCAAGCAGCTAAATCCAAAAGGGATGTTTACTTGCAGTGTCTGAAGAAAAGATTCATCTTACTAAAGCCTGCCTTCCTGCCACTGCATAAGGTGGTGCCCACACCTTTCAGGCACATCCAAGGCTTGTGTTAACCACCTCTCAGTTACACATAACTTGCTTCAAGTGCTCTTTCTGTCATGGCAGACATAGACCAACACAGTAAATTTCTAAGCTGCAGTTAACAACAGGGTGGGAGGAAAACCCTGCCCTATTACCTCAGGGAGCCGCATTAAAAGAAAATTTTTTCTGTGACTAAACAAAATAACAACCAGAATGCTTATACTTCAATTTCTGATTTGGACAAAAAAGCACAAAAAAACAGAAACATACAATTAAGGTAATCTAAACACTGGCTGCAGTGGGGTTTCATAAGCAGTCTCATGCTCATTAAGAAGTTATTTTTAGTAGGCACTCTTTCTGTTCTCCTCTCCACCCACACACAGATGAACCCACCCCATGAAAGTTATTTAGCTATATAAATCAACTTTAAATTTAGATAAGGTGATTCCACAGATTAGGAAGCAAGTACTGAAGCGATCATAACAGCATTTGTTTTTATAATCTCAGGTCAGGTCACTCCTGCCCCAAATTGCTTACAGATTAAATGCAGCACAAGAGACAAGGACAGAGATAGGGAGTGAGCAGAAACTGTATGACACCACCATTTTAGCATGAGACCATGGCCTCAACAGTATCCCCCTTTGCCATATAGCTCTGAGTTAATAGTAAGCTGAGAAATTCAGCCTTTACAGTACCAGGATTTCTTACTTGGAGTTTCCTTTAGTTGTTCCTCCCTCTTACATCATCAGGGAACATGATTTAGCAAACATTTGCCAAAGACAACTATAGCAGTTCAGCTGACATGTAATAACTTATAAAACCCCTGTAACTGAGCCCTGACAGGGCACCGGAGAACCCCAAGTTACAAACAGATCGTATTTACCCACTTGTTCGTGCCATTCAACAGTTGACCCTCAACTAGTCTATCAGCGTCTTCTAGCAAGGCTGATATAGTGAATCCATCACTGGGCACCTACTGACATGTCTACTTTAACAGTACTATCAGAGACTCCAAAATCTCCCTCCCCTCAAAGATACTAACAAATGATAAACTGTGCATTTGGGGAATTCCTGGAAGGCATACAATCTTCCCATCAAAATATCTGGTATGACCTGTAAACCTTTCACTAAAGTAGTTTCTTGTAAACTGTTTAAGTAGGAGGCTGTCTACTTGCAGGAGACCTCCCTGCCTCACTTTTAACTGCATTTGTTACAGTTTTTGAATCCAGTTAAAATATGTCACCTAGCCACTTGGCAAGTACATCTATGATCCCTGAGAATAGAGATAATCTTTTTTTTTCCCCTTTTCATTCTCTCTCTGCATCCACACAAGACTGTACCATTAAGCAAAACCCACAGACTAGCCACCTGCAGTAGCTGCAAGTTGCCCAGACCCTCCCTACCACACACTTGCACAAATCAAGAACGTCCTAAAACATTCTAGAGGAAGTCTCCATTCTTCTACTGGGGTTTACATAAGAAATCTTTCAATCGTGTTTATTACAGCAGTGCTTAGTATCGAGTGTGAATAGGACCACACTGCGCTAGGCACAGCACCGGGAATAAGAGACAGCTCCTGCCCCAGAGTGCCTGCTGCCCAGTCGAAAGAGCAGACCAACAGACCTAGGCTGAGACAGTACAGCCCACAGAGGAAACAGTATAATGGCTAGTTGTTTCAGGCAAGTGCCACAGTTATTTGAGAAGGAAGGAATGAAGAAAGACAGACCTAAAAAGAAATAGGCTTAAGAAAAAAGTGAAGAGAAAAAAAAAGAACAGCAAAGAGACAGAAAAAAAACAACCAAGAACAACATCAGAACGGAGAGAAGTAGAAGAGCAGAGATTCAAGGAGAGAAGAGTATTTGGAGCAGGACTATTATCAGATTAACACTGGACAGAGAGAGCACCCAAACGAGTTCTCCAAGCACTCGAAGCACTTCCTGTCACCACTACCACAGGCAGCCCAGGCCAGCAGAGAGAGCCTCCCTTCTCCATGGCCTCTGCAACCACTGCCAGACCATGGAGCTGTAGAGGAAGGAGCAGGGGAAGAGTGCAGTTCCACACCTACTGGAGTCTCCTTGGCAGGGTCCCTTCTGTTACACTGCTGCGGTTACCTGCCACAGCATCCGATCCTTGTCGCAATGCCATACCCCCAAACCTCAGTTTTCTTCTCTAAAAAAAAAAAAAGACCAATTTCTGTATTTATCAATAACGTAGCTGGCCTTGAAAACCCAGGTGCAATGAACAGGAACACGCACTTGAACCTGCAGAGTTTTCCTGGGAGGGCAGAGGATCAAGCTCTCCCCCAAGCCAGAGCTCTGGGTTCGGATACATTTTTCTACCCTCCAGGACATTGGAGGACTCTACTTTTTGCTTTACAATTTCTCCCTTCTGCCAAGTACGCCACAATTAGTTTCTGCCCTACTAGGACTTGATGTTTTCTTAGTCTCCAACTTCACTGAACACAAGACAGAAATACAGCATGTACTTGTCATGCTATTCCTTGTAAGACCAGGAAACAGTATCACAGACCCAGAATCCAACCTAGAGAATGAATTAGACTGCGAGTGAAATCACAGTGAAAAACAGATTGTCCGGAATCTGATACAGCATCCAAAACCCAAAGAGAAAGACAGATGAAGCTAGTTACAAAAAGGCATTCATTTGATGCCTATCTTTTAACACTGGAGGAAGAGTGAGAAAACTGCCAGCTGTTCAGAACCAACATCCACTTCGGGGAAGGGACGTACAGCGGAAAAAAAAGTCAAAAAGTGAGTAGTAGCTAACCTGAATCCCAATGATGAACCATGACCTGTGGTTGAACACCATTCTAAGAGTGAAAGGGGCACTGTAGCCATTCCCACAGAGAGCAAAATCAAGTTGTGCTACACTGTTCAATTCATACTGCAGAACACAGACCAGCTCTAAGAGACTACACAGTCTCTCTCCATCTGTCCCAAGTTACTGCTTTAGATTATGCCACAGAACCACAAAGAAATGGTACAAGCCAGTTTAGGTTAAAGATGGTTTTGAATTCAAGGAGAGTAGTCAACTAAGATTAAGAAACTGTAGGCATGCCAGCAATGCAATGCAGATATTCTCTGTGGCAGAAATAGCTATCTTGGGGAAGGAGCTCTTATTACAGATGAGGCAGCATTTTAGAAGCTAGATGCATAAACTTTTCATCATTGGCAAACCTTGCTTTTTTATTTCTTTCTTTTTAAAAGTAGTAAGAGTAGTAGGGCAAGAAGAGCAAGAGAACTAAGCCTTGGACATCATCTAAAATTTAAGGTAACCAGAGACACAACAGCTCATTTTCACATTATGCATAATCTGATCAAAGGGGGTGCTACTGCCGAAAAGGATGGTCTTATTTCCCACTTTCACTCTCCTGCCATGGCAAATCTGGCAATCTTGTAGCTTGAGAATGAGTCAGTTTAACTTACTGATCTGACAAACTAACCCATCTCCAAAATAAAATAAGCTTCAAATCAGCAAGATGAATCGACTTATCTTGAGGACAGGCAGTTGTTAGATCAGATAAGTGGAAGAATGGACAGCAAGACTACACTGCCTATCCTCCCAGAAAAGCCACACTATGTGTAACAGAAAACCACACCCTTTGACCCAACGCCATGGCAAAGCTGCGGTCTGCAAAAGGAGGCTGCCTTCAGAATGGCAGTGCCAGTCCTCCCATCCCTCCTTGCGCCCCGACACCACTTTGTGCTGGTACCAGGTATCAAACAGCTGCTGTCAGAGGGAGAGAGCTGGATCAGAATTGCTTCTAGAAAAACAAAAGAGTCCCTGCCATGATTCACCCCAGAGCAATGCGAGGACTTAGGCTGGCAGAGGAAGGAGGTGGAAGCAGGCAACAAGGCCAGAGCCACTCCTCGTGATGACAGCCCGAGTCAAGGGCAGGATTGGGCGAACAAAAGTGACAGCACCTCGGCACCACATCCACTGCTTTCACAAAGCAAAACACAAGCTCAGACTGTCAAATGACTGAATAATACTTCAACTATGGTTAAAAAGAAAAGTGTTACATTACACAAGCACAGGCATTTATTCTGGACAGTAACTATCCTGCCTTAAAATGTGTATTTTAGCTAATAGAAAGTACTATTTTCTCCTAAGGCTTCTTAAACCTATTAATAAGTTTGTTTATTTTTCCTCTCTGAGAAAGAATACATCTACTTAAATAAGACTTTTTTTCCCCAGTGATAGGAAAATAATGTAATTCAAACTACGGAAGAGGTTTCCAAATATTTTATTGCGATATACAGCTTTTACTAAAACAAAATCCTACACAACGGGAATTAGTCTTCTCCACAAGGAAAAACATGAACAAAATATTTCTTGTCTCAAGAATGAGCCCAGACACCTGGGGATTCAGTTCCACTCTGCCAGCACATGAGCAGACTGAGGCTTTCAGGGACAATCTCTGCACATATAGCTGAAATTCTCAAAACTGTTCCCGTAATTGTTTGTTAAGGAAGACTGCTGGAGCTTGAAATCCTAAAATAGAGACAGGTATTGGGAAACAGGGAGAAGAGAGCAGCACTGTTTTAACAAAACTTCCTCTCAATTATGCAAGCAAGAAGAAAAGTAACTAGCAAAACCAGACCTTTCCTAAATTCTGACAGACAAAGAGAATATAACTTTTGAAGATACAATGAAGCAGAAAAGAAGTAGAAGATAAGCCTAAAGACACAAGAGCAAATTTTGATAAGTTAAACATTTATATTATATATTTCTGCAAATGTTGCATACCTGTCCAGAAGTGGAGGTTTTTCCACGGGCTGCTGTTCCAACTCTATGTAGGTTTTGAAAGCATCAGCTGCTTTCTTGCCAGCAGTGCAGCAAGCTTTCTTAATTAGCTTGGTTGTCTTTGACAGAAGAGAAAACAAGACTGATATCTCAACACTGCTAGCTCTTCCTTCTCTTTTTACATATACCCTCGACCTAGGAATCTCAAGCAAGATAAACCAGGCATTATGAAGCCAGAACTGTGGGTACCTGCAGAAGATTTCCATTTCTAGGAGGAGATAATGGAGCCTACTAGTTCTCTACTGCTATGACTGGAGAATAATGGCAATGCTTTATCTTGGTCCAGGTAAGGAGGCTACTTTCAATGCAATAATAGAGACATCCATCTCAGAGGAGAGTAAAGACAGAGGAACAACCTAATGTTCTTCTGCAGACAAGGGTTCATTTACCTGTCTCAGAAGACAGTAACTAACAAATAAACAAAGTACTCTGAAGAATACAATTCCTTTATTGGAACAGCTCAGATAGATGAAAGATACTCAAGTATGATATCTATCAAGATAAAGGAAGCACAGGTTCATCTATCCCACTTTCCCATCTCTTACAGCAGCAAACAGTGTTTAAGAGCATAAAACAGGACAAGCTTGCAGGGACAGCTATCCGAGCACACTCCCCCAGCCCCCAGCTACGGGTGGCTTGGGAACTTCCCAAGCCAGAGGCAGGATCTCTGGATTTTTCCTTCTGACTTTGCAAACCCAGCCCAAGATCTGAAGATACTACATGCAATAAGCCAGCCAACCATTTCTGAAGACACATAAGGAGAAGTGATATCTCTAAAGCGTATCAGTGTCAGAACTATCCAGCAGAAAGCTGAAATTTTATCTCAACATCTACAGTAGCAAGTAGCGACAACTCTGTTCGAAGTCCAGGATGGCTAAGGCATGTGCATACTAGGCAGCACCCAGGCACTTTTTACTACACAGGATTAGTCTTCACATAAGACTTCTTGTTCAGAAATTCACCTTTCATCTTAGGATTGGACAGAAACAACATAATGTAAATTTGACTGATGTCTTTAAACAAACTAAATAAAGTAAGATCAGAAACACCTAGCATGAGTTTGGGAACAGAAGAGGACAATAATGTAAGATAAAGAACAAGTAGTGTCGACAAGAAAGTAATTCTTGGAAAGAAGTGTACGGAATATGCTTGAATGCTTGCATTTTGTCTGAGACAGGAAGTAAAGTCTTGAATAGAAGTTACTTTCCACAGTAGCAGTTACTCAGCCACAAACCCACAGTAAAATTATATTAAGATATTACAGCCTGGCACTGTAGCAGAGATAATGAATGACTAATCAAACTTATCACAGGATTTCGGCAAAAGCAAGATGAGACTCATCTTAAAAAGCTACAGCAAAAACCCAACAAAAAAGCAGAAAAATTTTCTCATGTTTCAGTTTAGATACAGCTATTACAGAATACACTCTTTTTTTCTTCTTTTAGTAAAAACATTCTTCTGAATAAACATGTTTTTCTAACAATCAAATCAGTAATTGTCCTTCATCTGCCAAGAAATAAGCCCAGGATGCTGTTTTCCTTTACACTTGCATATAAGAAAACATCTAATATTTCACTTTAGATCCTTGATAAATCGAACAGCACTACAATTCAGTGTGCAATTAAGAAGAAATATCTCTTTTCCCAGTAGTTTCTTTGAAACAGTGACATGTAATTGAGTTGATACACAGCTTTGGAATTAGTGGTAATTTTTTCAAAAGGCTTATATCCTCTGTAAGATGACCTGAAAATACAATATACTTTTTAATTCAATTATTGCCCCTTTCAGTTTGCCACATCCAAAGAGTCTGGCAGCTCATATGGCAGATATGAAAGTAATGCATGGTGCCTGCATCATAAATGAAGGAACAAAAAACCACCTTTAGATATTTTTATATATAAAGCTGAGAGGGCGTTAATGTGTGGGTTCAAAGTTAGATGTCCGTGAAACATTCAAACTCATCCCCTTTCCAACACCAAAGATTATGGGAACACTGACATTACTCAAAGACAGGTCTTTTAGTTTAATGATTGATTGCCATCTATCCTAATGATGGATCTTCATCTACCTTTACTCTTGGCTCATTTTCCAAAGCAGCAGAATTATTCCTCAGAAAGTTAGAATCAGATGAAGAAATGGACAGGAGGCATCATACTTGTACAAGATGAGTACCGATTGGTTTCACCCACATCCCAAGTATTTCAGAAGGTCTCTTCATCACTGAAGAATCTAGACACAAAATAATGCCTCAAGAGTAGAAAGCCAGGGCATTTTGTTACAGCATTAGAAATCGTATCCTGAAGAGAAAATGCTCTTGGTCATTACAGGGACCTGTGGCCTTTAAGACTTGGAAGCAGAAAGTTGCTTATGCAACAAGAGAGCACTGTCAGCACATTAACTATACTGTAATTACTTAAAACAGAGAATCATAGAATCATAATCATTAAGGTTGAAAAAGACTTCTAAGATCATCAACGTAACACCACCATGCCCACTAAACCATGTCCCAACCACTTCCCTGGGCAGCCTGTTCCAATGCCTGACCACTCAAGTTCATAATTTCCTTGATACATTAAACCAGACAAATCTACAGCTAAGATAAGAACATAGTCCTCAAATATAGGCTTTGCAAACTGGCTGTGAACAAAAACATAAAGCATCTTAGGTCTTCGCACTAATCTAAGAAACATCACTAGGTAAAACATCAGCCACCAGAACTAACAGGGTTAGCACTCACAGGTTTTCACACAATTAAAAAAGGCATCCTGAGAATACCACTTCAAGGGTTTAAACCTAAGAAATAAATTATGTACACACTGGTTTTTAATAGTTGTAAGTTACTCTTTTCAACTTCACAATCCATACTCCTCTCATTTGCCCCATCAGCTATAGAAGTCCCATCAGCTATAGAAGTCCCATCAGCTATAGAAGTCCCATCAGAAGCCACACAGGATAGATCAATGCATGATCTGCAAAAAATTAGAAGTCCCATCAGCTATAGAAGTCCCATCAGATATAGAAGTCCCATCAGCTATAGAAGTCCCATCAGATATAGAAGTCCCATCAGCTATAGAAGTCCCATCAGCTATAGAAGTCCCATCAGCTATAGAAGTCCCATCAGCTATAGAAGTCCCATCAGCTATAGAAGTCCCATCAGCTATAGAAGTCCCATCAGCTATAGAAGTCCCATCAGCTATAGAAGTCCCATCAGAAGCCACACAGGATAGATCAATGCATGATCTGCAAAAAATACACTCAGATTAAAAGAAAAATCTGTAGCCATGTTCAATTCAAAATACTAACTCAGACAATCCATCTTTCAAAAAAACACCCTAAACCAGTCTGATTATGAGAAACAAAACATTTAACAGGATTTTTCCCTTACAAGAAGAATTGTTTAATATACAGATGCTTGTACGCTTCCAACAGCCAAATTGAGCTCCAGGGTTTTACAGCCATCATCCCCATCACCAACATGACGGCTCTGCTTAAGCACTAGAACATCTCTTGGAAGTATGTAGTTGCACACTGGTTCAGCGTATCTCAGTTTCACAAGTACACGTTCTTTCACTTTCCATCATTTCAGTTTTAGCATCAACAGGGACATGCCGAATGTAACATAAAGGTTATTTCAAGCAGAAAAGCTATCTTTGCTATCTCCCATATTTCCTATCAGGATTCAATAGTGACTTGCTGTCACCAACACAAAGTCTTTCTAGAACAAAGCAATGCTGCATGAGTTTAATATTCTATTACTATACCCTGTGGCCACAAGTCAACATTTACTGCTCATTAAGTATCTGCACTTAAACAATGACACTGTACCAAAAAAGGCAGCAATGAGTTTCATGAAAGTAACACCACAACCATCAATCATCACAGTAGCCACAATTGCAAAGTATTTTTGTATAAAAAATATGGCTAAGACTTAACTTACTGGTTTTACATACAGTTGATTGTGTAGTTGCACATTGCTTTTCTCTGGTAGCTAAATCAGATTAAGAAGACTCCCACACACCATGGCAGCTTATTCCTCTCCCTACTACCATAATTCATCACCCACTAAATCATGCTGATGAAACTGTTTGTGTGGCTATGCTATAAACATCAATGAAGTAATCTGGGAAAGAAACCAAGCTATGTTTTTTAATAAAAAACATACACTTGCAAGTCTGGATTGTCTCACTGATTGGGTTCACAGCACAGCTGCAGAAGAAACTAGCATGGGGGACTAAACAGGTCAGGGTCAGGCAGGAAAATGAAACCAGCCTTCCAATTAGGAAAACTAATGTAAATCTGTGCTCAAAAAAAAAAAGCAGCAAGGGGTAAGAGGTTTGTCAGCCTTAATGCAAGTAACTGCCACTATCAGAACAGACTTGCCTTTAACTTAAGTACTAGGAACAAATCAGCATTTGCTTTTCCTTAAAAAAAAACAAAAACACACAACAAAAAACCCACAAACATTTATTCAGTATTAACTTAATAGAACTGTAAGTCATATACACATTTACATGAAGCCATGACCCTAATGGGGATCTAATATACCATATAACATAGTACAGCTAAAGTCTGCAGGACTGCTCTAGTTATAATTGAGTTTTCATGTCACACTATCCAAACCTGTGGTTTTTGGGCATATTGGGTTAGGAGAGGAAACTTCTCATTACTTGTAGGTTTCTTTCAAGCTCTTTGATAATTGGCCTGGCGGGCTCTAAAAAAAACCAAAAAAACCCCACAAAAAACCAAAACAAAACAAAAAAAGTACAGCTCTGGTAGGACTCTTAAGAGTTACAGACTGCTGGTAGGTGTGATCTCCATCCATGGCAAGATTGCAGATGCAAGGGCATAGCAAACAACCTGCGGGGATAACTTGAATAAAGCTTTGGCAAAGAGAAACCCTGCTGGCATGACAAGCAAACAGGTATAAGGGATCCAAGGAAAACATGCACTCTCAAAAAGCCCAGGCTGCTTCTTTAACAGTCTATGGCGAGAAGTCAAGCTGCCTGGTTATAGGGGAAAGGTCCATTTATGGGCAGAAAGCTGGCTGAAGACTAGGAAGCAAGGGTAAGACTTAGTAGTCAACTTTCCACTATGAAGAAGAGTCAATAGTGAAGCTGACTTGGCAGCATTGCTAGGACTCATTCTATTCAACATCTTCAGTGACCTGGATAGAAGTGCACAGTGAAATGCTCCAAGTCTGCAGATAAAGCTTTTTCAGGTCAGCCGTCTGCAATGGCAACGACTCTGAACTCTGGAAGGACCTCACTAAACTTAATAAGCAAAGTGTGGTAGATGAGCTTCAATGCAGACAGACAGTGCATATGACAAAAGACATCCAAATTGTGCTTCCATGCTGAATTTATAGCTGGAGTTTACAATTCAAAAAAGTGATCTCGGCGTCATCACTGACAGTCCTCAAATTATTGGCTCGGTGTGCAACACTGAAAACTTCATCTAGATATTGGACATCAACAGGAAGGAACTGAGAACAAGACAGAAAGTAATTTTCCTGCTATGTAAGGACTTGGTGCACTACAATCTTAAGAACCAAGATGGGGAAACAAGAACCGCATATAAGCAGGGCAAAGCAGAATTCAAAGAAGTATAGAAAAGGACAATTGAAGGATTAGAGAGACAGAGCAGCTGCCTTGGGAGAAAAGATTGAAGAGGCTGGGGCTCTTCAGTTTGGATGCAAGATGATGGGTGGGAAGGTGTACTATATTCAAAGCTTACAAAAACCTGATCGCAGCAGATAACATCAACATTGCTGGCAAGGAACTTTGGGAATCTGTTACATCAGGATCATGAGCAGATACTAAAGGGAACAGACAATGATGTAGCCTCTAACGCTGCCAGTCTGATGATCAGATGCTAAAACAGCAGGAGAACAGCAAGCCACACAAGGAGTGGCCATGTTCATATGTCTCCCTCAATAGCAATGTCACTGCCACTGTTGAAGACCATATATTTGGCTACATGAACTACTGACCTGATCCAGTATAGTATTTCTTATCTTCTAAATCAAAACTGAAGAGGAAAATGTTAATGTGAAATATTTTAAACTGACTTAATACAAGGAAAACTTCTTAAAAGACAATTTAATGATCTAATTTCCATTATACTCGTACAAGGAAACCCACTTCGGAGATGAAAAATAGAGATGC
The DNA here is from genome assembly GCF_000687285.1 of Phaethon lepturus. NCBI lineage: Eukaryota > Metazoa > Chordata > Aves > Phaethontiformes > Phaethontidae > Phaethon > Phaethon lepturus. The sequence goes on along the minus strand of NW_010563454.1, from coordinate 36,949 downwards.
TAAGGTAGATATGGCAAGGAGCTTAGCTTTCAGCATGGAGGAGGATGAACAGGAAGATGACAAGCTTAGCTATCTCAGTTATACATTACTCCAGGCACTCAGGAGTCAAGAAAAGTTTGCTTCCAAAACAGCTACACATCTCTGTGCCACAGGCTCTGTCTCTGAAAGCTTCAATGTCAGCAAAGGCAGCCCAGGTTAGAAGTGGTCTGCCTGCGTGACCAACCATAGTTACAGTTCCTTGATGTCATCTCAAGGGAATTCTACCCAGAGTAAAATACACCTTTAAAAGTCAACATCTATTTCTCCATGAAGGTCCAACCTCTCCAGGCAAATCTTAAATTAGTAGGGACAGAAAAACAAGCTTAAAACAACTGAGTCACTGCCCAGTATCTCAGCTGCAGAAGTTTTTTCAAGTGAGCCAAGGCCACGTTAAGCATTTGTACATGGCTGGTTTCAAGTACTAGCAAATACAGTCTCAATTGGTATTCCTCTCTGCCTTGGAAACACCATGGAAGCAGGGAGATAGTGAAGCTCTCATCCTAACTTCGGCTGCTGAACAGCTCTACAGCCTTCTGAGTACCTAAGAAGTAGGTGGCTTATTTCCTTCCCATGTTCTCCTCAAAGCAGTCACCTGCTCTGTTTCACTGCTTCCTGCTGCTACCACAGGGATAGCAGAAGAGAAGCAGAAACAGGCTCTGAAAGCACTGGGACTGACAGAATCCCTGCAGAATATTTTAAAGTGATGAGATGTGTGCTCTATTACTGGGTCCTCCACTGCTGGGCAGAGCTGTCTCCTCCTGGGCTGTGCTTCAGGGCAGCAGGGGTGTGTGTCTCAGTACAAGGCCAGTACTCCTGCGGAATACAGCTTAATATTGTTTCGGTCTCTTGGTTCTTTACAAGATGGTCTGGAAACAGCTTTCAATACTACTTCAGACTGTGATAGACAACTTGTAAGAAAGGCCTAGAGCACACCACCTCTTCTTACCTTGAGACAGGAGCTGCATAGACTAAAACTCTCTTACCCAGTGCTCAGAGTCTGAATCACAGGCAAGGCAAAATGGTTCAGGAACACTCCACTGAGCTGAGACCTGGCAACACAAACACACCCTGAACTGGTATCTGCTCCAATCAGTGGTGCCTGTAGGACCAAGGGATCCAGTGCAATTCTTGCCTTGGGTCAGCACCTCGAACCCCACTGCAGATAGGGCTCAGTGACACCTTCCAGGGCCCTGTGAGGCTGTGGGGACACCAACCCGGCCACCAGCAGAACCTGCTGCAACACCACGCCCTCTCTCCTTCCATTTGCAGGCTGTGAGGAACTAGCAACCATGCAACAATAGACAAACTCTAAGAAAAATTATTTGGGGCTTTTCCATGTCTGCAAATTCCAGAGAAAGAAAATGACCCATTTAAGTGGCAAAGAGAAGAACCAGCCTGAAGCACTATAACCACAAAAACACACCTGAAGTGTACTTACGCATAACAGCACTTGATCAATCATGTATACAGCAGTGTGAATACCCCAAGCACTACAAAAGCACTGAAAAGACCAATGGCTTCACTCCCACTTAAACATTTCAATTGTCATCTTAAGTAGTAAAGAACCCATCCACACAGCTTGCAACAAGCAGATATAAAAGCTGTGTTTTACTTACAAATTAAAATTAAATTAAGAGTATTTTTTAAATTATTAGTCAGTTTCTGCCCATGTATTTAAACTAAGGTATGTCAACACTTCTCAAATATTACATTTCCTACAACTAAGACAAATATACTTTCAAATGTCTTTCCTCACCTTATGCATGGGTTAGAAAAAAACAAAACCAAACACAAAACCAAGAATAAGAAAAAGTCAAGCTGACCCTATAAAAGGAAAATCATAAATGACACTCCACTAAAGTTGAGATACACTAAGTGGTATCGCTTTCATTTGTTATGTCCTAACACTCTGCTACAAAATTTAAATTTAAAACTTTTTCAAAGAGTATTTCAAATCCAAGCATAAAAGGAATCTCAGCCGTGTTAAGAGTCTCACGGAGCAGGATGCAGCCTTCCCAATTCCTTCACAAGGATGTGGATAGAATCGCCATGTTGCAGAAGACAACAATAAAAACAATACACTGTTCAATTTATAGTCATTAAATGCATACAATTTAAATCTGTATTGCCAACCACAATAAAAGCACCGTGAAAAAATTATGCATTTTTGTTCGCTCTGCAAGTTATGCGGTTCTTCACATTCATGAGATGTTAAAACCGCAATGTGTTGGTGGATGAGTGTTGAGGACAATGTTTTGACCATATGTTTTCCAGTATATCCGAGTCATTTTAAGTATATAACTCTTATTACATTACACAGATCCCACTAGCACAGAATTTTCCATATACTAACAGTAAATGCTGACTTGTCAATGCTTTAATCTAACACCTGCTGCATATTTTTGTTCTTAAAATGTAAGCAGCTTCCTGAAAATAATGTTTACAACATCCTAATACTAAAGTCACTGAACCCTTTCCCAGAGCCTATCTACACTTCATGCTTGCATGACTTCAGCTCTTTTATTTTGTCTTGCATTACTTATGCCTGACCACATATACTTCAACAGTTTAACAGCATTTCTGATTACCTCCAACACTTAAATCAAGTACTTTTCCTAATAAATTGAGATGGAGTATCAAAAATACTACAACTCCAAATGAAATAGTAGTTTGTTCTATGACATGAGGCACTAACAGTCATCTTCCAGTGAACAGAAAGTAGTAAGATAACCTATTTCTGCACTATTTTTATCCTCACATATTCAACTGGAGGAATTGGGAAGGAAGGGTTTCTGTGGTGGTTTTAGTTATGTGGCAGTTTATCTATGGAGTCCTTATTTTTGTGAAGTTTACCATATTGTTTGGGGAGCTTCAGGAACCAGCGATTTGGGGGCTTTTCCAAACAGAAATCAAAGCAGCAAAAATAGAAAGGAAAACACTAAGAATTTTTTACTATTATATTAGGCAGAGACAGCACAACAGCAGAGCAGTCCAGAAAGTAACACTAACACCAGTTTCTGTCAACTAACACAGCTAAGGGACAAAAAAAGTGGTAAGATCCCTCAAAGTTAAAAAGGCTACAAGGCATGTGTTTATTACTACTACCTTGAGCAGGCAGTATTCTTTTTACAAGTCTCGAGTCACTTGATCATACAATAAACTCAGTTGTCCTTAAAAGCAACCCACTTTTCTCGTCTTATGGCTAAGCAGGGACTCTGGGGAATCTTAAGAGGCATAACCCTAAAGACAGAAACTTCTTTCACCCATCTCAAGCTATGGGAGTGTTGTAATTCTGGGCAGCGCTGTTTGTGAACAGTTGACAATTACAAAATAAGGTACAACAGGCAGTTTTTGTTTGTTTTAATGCAAAACATAGCCAACTAGAACTTGGCACATTTTGGTTTACTCAGAGGGCAAGCAGAAGTTCAAATGCCTACAAAACTGTACCACATTTGCTTCATAAATTCAGCGGAGTTACTGAACTTTAACTGAAATTAATTTTTCAAACATACTTGCACAGTGTTCCAGACCACTTACTTCCATCTGCTAGAACCTTATTTTACCTAGTTTCATTATATCTTTTCCCCAATTTGTATTCCCATATCCTTTCTCTGTTTACTCCAATTGCCTCTTCAGATTTATTTTGCTTCTTTCAGCTCTTCTCCTCGTCCTGCTGCTTCTTTGTCCATGACTCCATTACAAGAGCAATCTTTTTTTGTCCCTTTGTTTGTCCCTTTCAATTCCCTCAAATGGGAGGGGTATCTCTCTTCATACCCAATCATTTATTCTAACCTGTCTCAAGAGGTGAGTGATGAAGTCATTGGTGTTACTTCAGCCTTCCTTGCAGCTATACAGCCTCCCTGTGACTAAAAGCAAAGTTGAATTTGTGTACAAATCAGCACTGTCCAGACACATGCACAACCAAATGATGGTCTACTTAGTGTTTATCCAGCAGCTGGGAAAGAATCCATCACAAACTCATACTCCTGTACTTCTGCACACAGGTGTGCAAATAGCATGATCCTTTTCCTAGGAGAGTTACTCAACATCTACCCCACTGGACTGAAAATTCATCAAGCAATCAAATAGCCTATGCTGTGGGGACACCAACTACTCATTTTAGGCTTTAAATTCTCCCAGAATTTAAATTAATCCCACCTGAAGGCTGGGGTGTGGAAGATGAGTTCCCAAACTACAGAGCCCTAGAGAAAAAATGGCTGAAGAGGCTCCAAGCACTGAGCAACCCCTGATGGTAAGAACTGCTCCATTTATACCCCACCCTGATAACAGCCCAGCCTTGCGTGCACGCGCGCGCACATACACACACACACACACACAGAGGTGTGTGCCCCCTCACCTGGCCTGGTACTCCTGAAACATAAGAGCCAGAGATAACAGACCATACCTGCAGTAGTAACCAGTCTGATGCCAGGACCGGACAGAGGGCCACCTCGCAGCTTCTAGCTAGCAAGCTAGAAACAGCTTTCATAAAGCTAATTATTAGCCTGACATTATATTCAAACACAAGTCAACTCACTTAAAAGAGCTGGACTCGATTTTATCCTCTGGCTACCTTTTAAAAGGTGCTTCCGAGCCCCAAAAGCAAACAGCCTGACAGCCAACACCACATTCGTACTAGTGAGATTGGTGTCCTCTCCAAATGGTGGTATTTCCAGGTACATCACCCACTGTGTCACTTTGGTATTTGTATGTGTCCACTGCTCAAAAGAACACCTTTTTTTGAAACATATTCTTCCTTCAGAGGTTGAGCAAGTGCTTGTAAAGTTTCCAGAACCCATAGGGCACTTACAAGTTCCTAATCCAAGTTTATGGAAGCAATTATAGCAGCTTTCAAATGTCATTTTGATTGCCTTCAGCATATATGCTTTTTGAAAGGATGGACTAGAAAGCATTGAGTAAACTGTATTTCTCTATGTAAAAAGCAGACTGAAAGCAACTCAAAACATTTCTTATTCTTGTATAGCAAAACAAGTTATCTTCTCCCAAAAGGGATACTAAATTCTAGAACTACTTAAAGTACCTTTGTACTCATACACACTCTTCACTGTCCTGTAATTCACAAGGCTGTTTAAAATGTCTTTATAATACAGATGAGCTTTTTAGAAAAAGGCTGAAACACGCTGTCATATCACAACTGCGTACCTCATTTCCACTCATCATACCATTCAACATTATGTAAAATACACAATCATGCATTTTACACACCTAAGAGCATCAGGAGAATGTATTTAAATGGCTTTTTCAAACTATTTGGGTGGAAGTTGAAACTAGCACAGTGTGAGGGGAAAGCTCAGACCTGTGCCAAAGCAGTACAGAGACTTCAGTCAAATCAACTGATTTCATGCTAGAATTTTTATGTAGGCAGCATCAAGAAACTGGTAAGAAACAGTATTTCACTCCCTAGCTACTCGCACAAAACAAACACTACTACTTACAGAAAAACACTTAACTTTCATGCTTGCCTCTAAATTAAGACAGCTTTGCACTTTTAATTGGATTCTTACATCTTCAAGTGTGAATTTGGAACAGAGAAGCTGTTTACTTCAATGATGGTAAACAGCAGAACTGATTATGCATAATTTTGGAACTGCTTGTTTCATTTCAGAAATTGTTGTCTTTCGAGTGATTTTTCCAAGCTTCATGTGGTTACAAAAAAACACAAGAACTTTAGTAGCACAGGCTGAAGAATATGAGCTTTAAGGTAGGCTTCCCAATTCCTCCCTTTATTAAGAACAAGTTTCAGCAGGTAAGGTGAACCCCCTCATGTGCATACAATACTGTAAATGCTAACTTACAACTGATTTCCATTGGGCTAGATGTCCACCTTGCAAAGGAAAAAGCTGAAAATCTGAAATGCCTTTAAGCACCAAAACCACTTCCTCCATAAAAATCACTTCCAAGAATTATTTGCAGTTATAAAAAGAACTTACTTAATATTACTAAGCCAGAGGTCTATCAGACTTTAAAATGCTGTTAATTTCACCTTTAAACTAGTCACAAGTATACACAAAATATGAACCACATTTTTTTTCTCATGTCAGATATACAGACAGCAGTATCTGTCTAGACATCATGTCTGTATTTAAGACAAACCCTAAATACAAAACCTGAGCAGAAGCTTCTACACTCAACAAGCCAACTGGTATACCAGAATAGCTCTTCCAAGAAAACTCCAGGTACAAGTAACCAGCTGCCAAGTACAGCTCCCCAAATACCAAGGCTTGTCTGAAGCTTGTTTACCTATTCCATTATCTGTCTTTTTTTCTAATCTATCTATGCATTAAAAAGCAACAGTGAGGCCAACAAAGGTCTTCAGGTACTGCCAGTATTTCTCTAGCAAGTACACCCATCTCCCTCCTTTCCTTGTATTTGACACAATCTGCAAACCAAGCGCAAGTTTTATAGGTGCCTGAGACAAACACCTCACCCTTTACAGCTTTTTACTTGTCTGTTGGTGAAGGACAGAGGGAAGGTAAGGGCATATTAAAAAAAAAAAGGTTGTCAATTGAGTGAAGACAAAGTCTTGCTGTTTTCAAGTCTTAACTATACACTTTCACTTGCAAAAAACCCAGCCTTTGCCATCTCAGGTTTTTTTTGAGTTAACTATGAGTAGGAATGCAATAGTGAAAAAAATATTTCAGTACTGTTTCCAGTCACCATCACAATAAACTTTAGGTCTAAGCACAGAAAGTTTCAGCCTAGTCTCTCCACCTTACGAGGACAGTAATCTGCACACAGACCTGTGTCTGAAAAATCTGACTGCAGGTTTCCATCTAAGGAAGGAAACTGCTACTCAAGGAAGTATGTCTGCCAGCCTTCCAGGACAAACATGCAAGTGCCTTTAGTTTTTAACCATGTTGTTACGGGTGTGGTTAGACAAGGCTGCTAAAGTGACCTAATACTTAATACTTCGCTGTCATCAAAAGGGACACTCCTTTCTGCCTCCCCTCTCCCCACAGCCATACAGTCTGTTCCATCCCTTGTCATCATAACTACAAAAATAAGCCAATTCAACTCACTACCCTGGCAGAAAACTATTTACTCTCATGTTCAGCTAACTTTCTGATGAATAAGCAAGTTCAATCGGCTTGCTGTGTGGTCATGTAAGCTGCAGCGAGACCACATATTGGATGTAGCAGGAATATGGCCAGTAGTGGCCATATTCCAATATGGCCCATTTTGATAGCAACAAGACAATTCTGTTGAATTAACAGCTAAATGCTCTCCAAAATTATGTTAAAAGAACTATATTCAAGAGAAGCATCAAATTAGATTACAACCTAGGACTTTCAAGCAAAAAAACAAGGCCTTGACAAATACATTTATAGGTATGTATGCACAGACAGTATACAAGGGTGCAAATATATCTCTCATATATCATTTACTTCAAAGGGTTCAAAAATATCTAAGAGTAATTCTTGACCTCATGTACAAGTTATTGCTACTATTTGTTGCAGGTGAAAAATCCTTAAACAGAAAATGGGGAAGGTGATTCAGTATCTGTTACAGAATTTCCTTGAGTTAGAAGACTTACTTTTAGGGGCAAACTCAAGTAACTCCTGACTCGAGTACTTCTGTTAGAAAAGCAATTTCTAGGGCTAGAATACACTGGAGGTGTGAACTCTATGAGTAAAAAAAACATTAGGGTAATACAGTCTTCTAGTTCCAATGCCCTCTTGAGGGCATCCACTTATTTGGTCAACACTTTTCAAAAAAAAAAAAAAGCTGAGAAGAAACCTGCTGTCTCTCTCCTGTCTTGTGAGCAAAGTGCTGACAGAGAAGCAGCTAATTATTTTGTTGTTGTAACTTATTTCATTATAATTCACTGATTCCTGTGGGATCTGGCTCATCAAAACTGACTTCATGAGAAGTTTCACATCAGGTGTTTTGTTACAGATACTACAATCAAAATTCATTAGTGCAAGTGATGAAAAACTGTCTTTATGTTAGGTGTGATTATGACTCATCCTCAAGTCAGGATAGACACCATTTCTCATAATCTTTACTTGCAGTGGTAAGTAGCAACAAAACCAGAAATTACAGCCAACACATCACAAAACAGACTGCCCTGAAAGAATGGCATCCCACATGCTTTACAAATAGAAACAAGAAAGGAAACTTCGTTAGTATCAACATAACCTGAAGTGCAAGATGAGAAGTCAACAAGGGAAAGCTGAGTAGCCACAGAAGCAGATGATACCTGA
>NW_010563454.1:4801-28654 GCF_000687285.1 Phaethon lepturus | reverse complement strand
AAAGAGTGTCATCCACCCTGCGAGGTAAAGACAAATGTGTTTTGTGGAATGCAGGCAGAGAACAATGAAGGAAAATGAAGAGAGTAAGTGTGCCAAAAATGAAAGCATGCTTACAAAAGGAAAAGGAGAAAAATAAAATGCCACATCCTTTACCAGAGTTTTAAAGTACATAAATTACTTTCACTCAACTGATACGAAAGGGTGATTTAGACAACGAAGTAGGTCTCATATGTAAAAATAAGATGAAATTATAGAACTTTTTGTCTTCCTTTGGGGAGCACTTTACTCATTGTTTTTGCATGCTTCACAGCCATCACAATCCCAAAAGGCACCCTCCTGCCTCAAAAAAAACACCCCACCATGTCTGGCAAGACTGAAAACATGGAACAGATGAACAGGACAGAGCAGTCAGGCTTTGAGTTCAGATGCTTTCTACTGGCAAATCTGAGTAGGCAGGACCTTTGGCTTGAGAGGAAATCACACAAACTTCTCAGAAGTACACTCAAAAGATTTCTTCTCTTCCATAAACAGATTAAAACTAACAAATGTGGGAGAGAAGGGGAGGAGACCAGAGGTACAGAATATATGAAGCAATTGTACTCAGCAGGTATTCAGGAGCAGGGGAGGAAGAGGATGTTTAGTCAGTACCTTTCAGAAGCACTGAGATAAAGCTGCCCTAGCTCTTCCTACCTAAATTACTTCAAACTTGTATAAAACAATGCATATTAGGTTACACTGCCTCAGTACTTAAAGAATAAGACCAAAAACAAAAGCTTTGTTACTATGTTCATATTATTTATAAACTATTTGCCAGCTACACAATGACCTTTAGAAAAAGCAGATGTGTAGACATTTTAAGCAACCCTTGGTGGCATCCCCATGGCTGTACAGAGAAGTCCTATACAGCTATGCATGTTGCAACCAATACCTCTACACTCAAGGGGAGGAAGGAATCTGAGCACAGCCTCAGAAAGGAATATAGCCTGGGAGGTATTAGCAGTGCTACAGGGTCCTGTTCCTGTCTACGTGCAAGAGACCCCTTCTTCCCCCCACACTTGCTACCATTGAAACCAGGTCCTTACGTACAAAACACCTGGAAGCCACTGCTACACTTCACTTTCCAAAGCCTTACAAAGGAACAATCTCAGGTAGATTTGACTCTCTCCCTCAGAACACAGACATGCAAACAAGCCACTGTGTGGAAAATATGTGATTTAACTTACTATGGAATAATTACTGCACTACAGCTTTCCATCTGCACAGTCACTCTGAAGTAGTTCCACTGTAGTTTATTTTCCTTGTTTAGGCTCTATCAGAAAGTTGAGTTTCACTCAGTTGACCTGCAATGATAGTTCATGTGTCCACGCCCTTGGGTCCCTATTACTGTAATATACAAGGGCTTCATAATCTGTAACTGCCCTCAGAATATCTGGTAAGATAGAAAAAGGCCATTAATCACATTTTTGAGCTGGGGCACTGCACAAAGCAGTATTTGCCTACATCTGACAGCAGTACTGACTTAACAGTAAAAACCCTACCACGGACACAATCACAGGGTTATAAGGGCATTTTTACATTGGTATAGCTATTTCCACATGGAATACGAATTGCATGCAATGATAAAAAGTTTTCTATATTGGCACAATCTGACCACACCAGAGCTTTGAAGAGAATATGCACTGCTTCTTAAAAACTCAGAGCTAGCAGGAAGGCAGGCAGGCACATGCAGCTTGCTCAGGGTCTCAGGACAGCAAGCAGCAGAAGGCAGCAGCTCAACCCAGACCTCCCAGCTCCCACATTTCCTTCACCTGTAAGATGCTGCTGCTGCTCTTCACCCTGTTCTCTTTATTCTGTTCCCTACCGATACTGACAGAACCAAAGCTTGCAGAAGCTCTGCAAACAAGTGCTCATTTTGAGCTCACTTTACACAAAGCATTGTAATATGTGAATACTGTGACAAACTGACTCGTCTTTCTGATAGTAATGAAAAAGCATCCCATGACTAAAGTAGAGCAAGACTAAAACTGGGATGGACCCAGGGACTGAACTGAAAGCCTCATACAGTGGATGAGTCTGTCTGGCTGACTGTTTCTTTAGGAGGTAATGCTCCATGAGAGCTCATTAGGCAATGCTTGCAAGGCACTCTGTGTAATGACAGGGATTAAAATATGATTTGCAAATTGATATGTTGGGTAAAAAAATTAAACTTTTGCCTGAAGGGACAAATTATAATCAAAGTTCATCTCTACTTCTCTGTTTCCTCTGTAATTCTCTATCTATGACTGCTTTTAAACTGGTTCCCTGAGCTAATTAAGCTCATGTGGTCACTATTTTGCTCATCTGTTTTCCCCTACCACCACCAAAAGACCTGGACCTCACTGGCCATTATCAGCCTAGTCTGAAAAAGCAGAAATCTCAGAGACATTCTGGACTCCCTGTCAAACCAGCAAACCAGGTAATGCTCCCCAAGCTCTTTTACGCTCCTTGGCAGCAGGAAGCAAACTGATCAGCATACACATACCAGGCACCAGCAAAAACATGGCCTGCTTCAGACTAGCCAAAATCCATGCCTTTATGCCTGTGAGAGGAGGAAACCAAGGTTGCCAAGTTACAGCATATAAATAAAATTGGACAAATCCTTAAGAAAGGAGGCATCATAAGTTCCACTGCTCAGAAGTCTGTGCCATACGTGTCCACAAACTCCTCAACCTTTGCTTTAAAGCATTCCAGAGCTCTGCTTCCACCTACATTTGACCTCATTTCTTAACCCACCCTGTCTCACCCAACCTGCTTTAAAATCTTGACAACACACCCTTAGGAAACTTGTAATAGTGGGAGCTGCATCTTTCGGAGTAAGGTCACTCTGTGGTTACACGTATGTATCTGTGCATGAAGTAGATACTTCATTTTTACTATGGGTATTTGGATTGCAAACTGAATTATAACTACAACTCACGTGTGTTTTTGTTTGTGTTTTGGGCATCTCCGTCACCAACTATTACCTACACAGAATCGATGCATGATGGGCCATAATAAAAGTAGTGATAGATAAAAATATTACAAAACCTTCTAAAACTGTAAATAAGGCCCAAAAGTTTTATTAACAGGCAGAATATTGGTTCTGGTGGACAAAGGTACATGTAATTCTAATGTGATAATTTATTTCCAAACCACGGTCTGCAACATGGTAGAGTAATCTTTCCTTTAAAAAAAAACTATTTGGCAACAACTTGTTAACAGCTTAAAGTAGACCCATCTACATTAACATGGTAAGATACATGATAAACCTACCTCAACTATATACCCTATGGAGAATTCAGAAGTTAGCTGCCAAGGGCTGACTACTTTCATTTTCCTAATGCTCCTGCCACCTGACAGGCTTCAACAGTGAAGCCACTAACCCACCAAGGCTCATGCTTTTCTGGGAGAAGTACTTCAGAGACAGGCAGGGACCAACCTACACGGAGTTTGGGAAATTAGCATTCATGCACAGTCCAGCTGAACACCACTCAACAGGAAATAATTCTAAATGAGAGAAGAAAGTCTTTAGCAAAAAATCTTTTTTTTAAAAAAAACAATCAATTTCTCTTAATCAAGAGGACAGCAAGTAGAACCTTTCCTAACCTTAACATTTAGTTTAGAACAGACTGCTGCTTTAAGCATACAAAAGCTAAGCCAACATGTTTTAAAGTGTTCAAGATCTACAGAACTGACAATTCTGTTTTCTATTTCTGTCTGCTTACCCTGCTGCTCCTGCCTGTAAACATTTTGTAGGAGGATGTGAAATTGAACAGAGAGGACTCTGAACTATGAATGACTCCACAGTGGTGCATTCTTAGAAGTGCGTGGTCGTGCCTACGAGCTCAGGCATGCTAACGTCACCAGTCAGGGTCAACTCAAGGCAGCTACAGCTCTACTTGGTTACAGCTGAACGTCAGTTCATTAATGTGAAAGTACTTTTCCCCCACCTCTAGTGTCAATTTCAAGACAGAAAGGAGGAGAAGGGAAGAAAAAAAAAGTCAACATTTTTGGGAAATTAGGTTAATAGGACACCCAGTAATACCTTTGATTCTCTGCTGATCTTTAACTTCTAGTAGAAACACACACTGAACACAGACTTCTTATCTCCTTAAGCCTAACCATTTCATTTACCATATTCATTTTGTCCAACTTGATGACTTGAAGATCTCTGTATATGTTGCACAATATGCTGTGAATGCTTTAATTCTAGATTCTTCACTCATGAGGCTCCTATGCAATAGGTATGACAGCCTGTCCCATTTGCAACCTGGTCTATATTAACACCATAACCAGGTACCTGAGCTAGTAAAATATGATATAAAAATCACCCTAAGGGCTTATCTACACAGGGCTGCAGAAAGAGCAAATTAGATAAGATTCAAGTGAGACATGTTACACACAGATATTCTTACTTCAAATTAGGTATGCACAACTCACCTTTAATATACCTTGACCTGATCAACCAAGGTCAATGCAATTGCTTTGTCTCCACAAGGGAAATGTTGACTTTATAATCACAGTTAAAAGAACTTATCTTAATAGTCGAGCAGAACATTGTCGAAACATGTCAGAACAAAGACTCATTTCATAAATACATTGTTAATGAACTCCTCATTGCTTCTTCAAATCAAAGTCTTAGTTGATTTGATCATTCGCTATATCATACCTAAGACTTCTATCAGAACCTACTATACATAGCACATCATATCATTAAGTGTCTGAAAAAAAACGATAGATGTAGGTTTCTCCACCACCATGGCTTTTCATCAGCGAAAGACAATGTACAAGTCTGCCTGTCACAGAGCACAAACTGTAATAACACAGGACTTGGAACCTCAACATCCCAAAAGGTGGTAAAATCGCATCTTCTGTTTTACAGAAACACATGTGAACAGATGGAGAAAAAAATTATAAACCAAAAAAGGAACCAACATATGCTTTTAAATAAAGATGCAGTTTTACCCAACAGGGTGCAGTTTTAAATCAAATAAACCTTGTTTAATTAAAGGAGGAGAAGAGACAACCATCACCTAGTCTTTTAATTCTAAATACGACCATTGTAACAACTTAAGTATGCCATGGGGTTGGGATAAGACATATATACCCCACACCTTTGTTACACCATTTACATAAAACCAGAATAAAAACATACACCACACGGCATGAAAGGACAAAACACAGCATCTCAGAAAACCTTGCTGTCTATTGCTCGTCAGAAACGTACATGCTCAGGCAGGGATGCTGAAAACTCCAGTGTTCCCCATCTATAAAATGAAACCCAGCTATAATATGTAAGAAGCTATCACAACACCACAAGGCAATTTTACCACAAACTCAGGCAAAACACTGGATAGTGTTTCCCCACCATCACCACAAGGTAAAAAATGGAGCTGGAACATCCCTAGTGTACAAAGCTCTGCCAATATCACAGATCAATCCATTTAGTGACCCAAATTCAGGAACAACTAGTTTAGACTAAATATCTCCAGGTCCAAGCACTTTTCCCTTGCCTGTAGCAGGGCTTGACAGAGATGAAATGACCTTGTCACTGAAGTAAAGCACATTTATATGAAAAAAATTCAGGAGACCAGAGCCTCTTCAAAAGAGAATACTTTCCACTACTTATTCGTAAGATGCTTGCTGTCTACACAGCTGCCAGCTTTCATGAACTCTACTTTCAGCATCAAAATATGTACTACCACAGTGAAGTAACACTAACTTCTGCCAAAAGAGAGTGCATTCCCACCAGCTCCATGGCAGCAAGCAAGACATTTGACTCGTGTTGTCCAAAGGCTTGCAGCCACTGTACAGCAACCCTAGAAATTAAAACAAAGTTTTGCATTAAAGCCTCATCATGTTATAGGACAACTCTTTGAAGAAAAGTTATGTATTTCACCCTCTTTTGACCTCAGTCTTCCATACACAGAGAACTGAATCACGAGACAGCAAGTCAACAAGGCAGAAACTTGAATGAAAATCAAGATTTTACCAGCCATTAGATCTGATATGTAGGTTGCCATACAGAGGCTCAAAGACAATTGAGCAAAACTTTGACAACTCCAAAGGCAACATCTTTAGAGCTATTAATACAGTGCAAGAAACAACTTTTAAAACGCAAAGCATACTTTCACAACTCTTTCCGTAGTAAAAAGTTAAGTTCGTCATTATTTCAATATTCCAAACATAACAGAAGCTCACCATGTTTATTACTGGAATAAAGCTTCCTAAGGACAAGCTAAATATACTGAAGATATTTTTAAATTTAGAGCAGCAATATTTGTTATTCCACATGTTTAAGTATATAGCCAAATTTTTACTGTTAAAGCAAGGATTCGACCACTCTGATATGTAAATAATTTGAGGTAACACTAGTTTAACAGTGGTTTTCCCTAAGCTCACTGCATCTTCTGAGAATTTGTAAGTGGATCTATTATACATATGAAAGCAAGAGAGTCCTCCAAGAGCCCTCAAAAAGCCTAATACCCCACATCAGTCAGAGATCCCAACTATCTTGACTGTTAAGACAGTTTATAAAGTTCAAATACACTTGTGTTCTTTGCTAGTTACACTAAAAAACCTGAAACATTCACACCCTCAGAGCAATAATTATGGCCATCATTTTAGACATCAACATTTCAAAGATCTTTTCAGAAGGGAACTCGGCACATAACCACTGACTTTCAAAATGAATGTTTTTCCCAGTAAATTAAAGTCTACCATAAAGAAGAATGCCAAGGACCAACACTTAACATCTGATGGCAATTTAACTGTACTTCCTTTGGGACATTTTGAAAGCAGGCATTTTTATTTAAGTACAGTATCAGTCTCACATTCAGAACAATGCATGGCAGCCACATTCTATTTCAAGGAATTCTGTGTAGCAAAACATTATTTTTCTGCAAAACAATAAATTCTGAGCTCTGGGTTACAGCCAAAAAGAAGAACTGTAACTCGGGTGTGCACTGGGGAAGTATGGAGGCAAAACAGAAGAGTTTGAGCACACACAGAGAAATATGAAAGCCAAGAGCTGGAGGTAGAGGGACATGTGGTCCATGTGCTCTGTACTGCTTCCAACTGAGATAAAGCAGCCAGCTCTTATTGCAAATCACTCAAAAAAATAAAATGTTTATCTAGTATTTTATATTTTTAAATACTCAACTAATAATACTAGAGTTAATATTTCTTTATTATATTTTTACATAAAAATCAGATTGAGAGTCTGGTTTGTCAGCAAATAAAGGGCAAAGCATTATTTACAAAAATTAGAACAACATAAATATTTCAGTTCCTAGAGTATAGTTGAATATTTAATTTGAATTCACATGTTCAGGATAGACACAAGTGATCGACCTGCATTCCTCCTTCCGGACCCACTAGCAGGAAACATGCTAGTAGTTAGAGGAAACCAAGGAGAGTCATGGTTTGCCACATAAAAAATTCATATGCAGTATTTTACACCTTCATTATAACTGTGGTTATTTTATGGCCTCACTACAAGGTGGAACATCACCTTCAGATATATGCAGCAACTTACACGTCTCAGCACCTGAGATTCCATCTGTAGGTTTGGTGAACTAACTCGTACTCAAGTTCAAAACCAGATGGTTCTACATCAAAAAGACTAAGTATTTTGGTTAAAAAAAAACCACAACAAAGAAGTCTTTAAGCCAAGGTTTAGAAGTTCAAGCCTGTTTACATCCGGTTCTAAGCTGTATGTATGTGACAGCACTGGAAGAGGCTGACACCTCATAGCCAGAAGACATGACTTGCCAGGCTTTCAAGAAGTTATTGCAGGGTTGTGCCAAGACTTGAGCATGCTCCTTCTAAACCCTGAAGTGATCAAACTACCAAATACTGAGGAAGCTACTCCAAATAATCAAGTGGTTACTTTGTAAACACAATTAATTTCACTGCCTGCTGCATTAAAGCTTCCCAATAACCAAGAGCAGCAAAAACATCCTCAAAGAGCATAAAAATGAAGTACCAGTTTAGTAAGTATCACAATTTCATTTTATCTGCTACAAACAAAGTGCACATACGCTCTGGACTACTTGATAGGAACAAGAAAGCATGTTATTTTCATGGAACAGACACACACCTTCAGCAAGAGTTCAGCGTGCTGAAGGTAGGTCTTCCAGACGCTGTTTATCTGGTAGCATCCTGTAAGAGCAGAGGTATGCATGCATGCCTCTTTCAGCAACAAGCAGCCCTGTCACTGGACTGGTCAAGGCATAAAGCTCAACTACCCAAGGACAACGCGCTCCATGTTACTGAAGGAACATAACAGCAACCAAAACCAAAATTCCCTCTAATAATTCCTTTAAAGAGATGTCAGCTGGAGGGACAAAAAACCCAAAAACAAACAAGAGTTTAGCAAAAATGTTCAATGCAGAAGAACCATGGTGGGAGAGTCAACAAGGAGAGGAAATACTTTAAGAAAAACTGGCACACCTCAGCAGTACTTAAAAATAAACAAACTGTGATAAGCAGACACTTCCATGCATTTTTATCGAAGTCCAACAGGACTTGAAACAAAGGTTTAGAAAGTCATGATCCAAATTAAAGCTCTTCAAGGCTACCTATGCTTGGAAACACAGCAAAAATTGTACTGATGTTTTACTAGTTAATTAAATTTAACTCCCTGATAAAACAAAAGTTTTTTTCATCTTGTTTGGGCATACATGATGCCGAACTGCCTCACTTGCAGAAACACTAGAAAACAAATTCTCACAATCAAAACACATTCAATGCTAACAGTCTTAATTTGTCCAAGATTTTTGCCTAACATCTTGAAATAAAAAGCTCTCAAGAAAAGGTTTTGCTGTTAGTAGGTCAGGAACTTGAAAACAGTAAGTAGAAATAGGTGTGACATTCTGACCAAAATCAGTTTTGTTTTCAGTTTTTTAATTTTTTTTTTTCCTTTACATAAAATCCTTTGAGAAAAGAGGTCAAGAAGATCAGAGAACTAGAAGGTGTCCCTGCCCATGGCAGGAGGGTTGGAGCTAAATGATCTTTAAGGTCCTTTCCAACCCAAACCATTTTATGATTCTATGAAAGAACTCTTCTATCTACACCTAAAATACAATGGTTTTGCTAAGCGCAAAAGACACTTAAGAAATTTATTATTAAAAAACACAAATGGAAGAGAAAACTGGGTGAAGAGGTAAAAATGCACTTAAAGTAGAACTCAAGGAAGTTTATCTACCTGCCTTCACTATAAGGTTTATGATTTTGTTAAGGATCTTCTGCACAAGATCTGACATGTACTTTCTCTCTATTAAAAAAAACTAAACATGAATTTTAAGTAGTTTCTTGTTTTCTTTTCCAATATATTGTCTTTATAAATCCAGTGTTTTGCAGTATTTAAGTATCTACTCTGCCAGGCTGATGACTTAAAGACGACTGTTCTAACAGCATAAACCCATTCCTCTCAAGAACTGTACAGAAATTTAACTGTACCTTAAGTTTCAGAAGGTAAGGCATGTCTAGAATATTTTCAAATCAACTTGGTTTCCACTACATCTTAATATGTAGTACTAGCTAGTACATTCTCTCATGTCAGACTACTTGCAACTCCCCTCTAACTGTCAAATAATCCAACTTCAAACCAGGCTGCACAAATGGCGACAGCTAAAAGCAATTTAAACTTCAAGTGATACACAATTCATTGTGTAATAGTCATTCAGTCTCTGAGCTTGGATTACAACTGGAACACTGGTAGTTACGGACTTTAAAATGAGAAGGGGATTCCCCTAAATAGTTTGTGTGCATTCCTAATCTGCTAGAGACAACAACAAAAAATGTTAGTGCGTCTTAAAGAATGGTAGAAAACTTGGACAAGCCAGACAAATTCAGTAAAGGGTAGAGTTTCTTTTACTTATTTCCTCCTCACGGAAAACTTCTAGGAGAAAAGCTGATGCTATCATATAGACAAAATGCTTTTTTGTACCAGTCTCAACTCTCAAACAGGAGAGAAACTGGAAAACAAGCCTGCTGGTATAGAAAGTTCCTAAACCCAATGCAAGTCAAGACAACTCAGCATCTGATAAAGTTACATGACTGTTCTAGTTATTACTAGCCACAAAGAAACATTCCATACATGTTCATGAACAACTAAATCGCTATGTTTCTATTTATTCATTTTAGCTTTATTCCAGCCATTTTAGCAGTCTGGATGAAGGCACACAACTGTTCTCTAACAAGAGCCACCAAGGCTTTCTTTCTCTTCAAGCCACAAAAAAAGAGACATCTCCACATATGCCAGAACATCCCCCTCAGCATGGCTGAGTTGTTTTTTTGAGGTTTTTGTTGTTGGCATTTTAAAATCATGAAAGCCTCCCAGCTTTAAACTTCTCATATATATCTTATAATAAGCAGAAAAACGAAAAGAATCTCCTAGGTCCCCAAGTCCAACTTTTTCCTATTGAAGGAAACTACGTTGTGTAGCCCTGAGTGTGCACTCAATCAAGGTAAGTATTTAAGGTGCTTACCTTTTCTTGAGGAAAGCTATTCTAAAAACCTCTTTTTCTTTGGGTGGGGAGAACAGAAAAATAGAGATTAAGGCAGAAGATACATCCTTTTATAACTTTAGTGCCTTTGTTTTTACACAAGCATTGTACTTGAGGGAAGTAAAAGCAGTAATTAAACTAATATTTGCTCACCCTGCCCTCAAAGTATTTACAGAGAAAAAAACCAAATACAATCAGCATCCTTTCTGACAATTTTGCTAAAGTCAAGACAAATATCATCAGTTTCACTTCAGGTTCGCCTCTCCCCTGTTAATCCTGGCTTGTGCTTCAGACTGAATTCCCCTTTTGTGGAACCCAAGCGATCAGACAGGCATGCAGTACTCCACATGCAGCCTCATCAGCAGCAACTACGACTCCACTCATTTCCCTGCCTCCACTGGAGTATGCTACCCAGAATCACCACATTTACAGCTATATTGGTCAGATGTCCCAGTCATAACATACTTGTGCATAATCTTGTCACAGAATCACAGAATGGTCCATGCACATTTCCAAATGATAGGCTTTCAACTTAGGAGCTCTCCATATTATAGCATGCTATTTCTAAGACACCTGTATTCGTGGCCACTGACGTATTCCTGTGCATTACTGCACTCTCGTATTAGTGAAAGTAAGAATTTGTCCCACATTAAAGAGTGTTTAAGAGTAGAAAAGGAAAGATGCACCAAAATAAGAGTATAAATTTTACTGCTGTTACTCCGGTTTTCTTGAATTGCTTTGGACTTCATATTCTCTTCCCACTGGCAGGAGTCTGAAGGGTAGTACAATAAAGTATTTCTCCTTCACTCACAGCCGAGGTAACTGTTCTTCTTCCTTACAACCAAGCAGTGCTTTTGGGTACACTGCATGACTTAATTAGCATGCTTAATTAAAAACTTTCCAGCAGGATCCACTGATTTGCACATGAATTTTAGTCCAAATCTGGAGACTTAGTCCATTTACATATGCTTCTACCACCACCTCTAAAGAGCTCCAAAAGCCAGTATCAAAACAGTTCCAAAACATTTAAAAAAACGTATTTAAGACATTAGTAGGATCTGAAACTTTAAATCATCATTGCTTTCTTTTTTTAATTCAAAGGTGCATTGCTGCATTCTTTAAAGCAGACCCATTTTGAAGTTTGCCATTCCATTTACTCTTTTCCCTCAAAAAAACATTTTTGTATTTGTAAAACATATTTGCATAAAAGTGAAACTCACAAATAAAAACTCCAAACCTGTGAGAGTAACATCAGATAAACTCTGGCATTACAAACAATAAACACATTTCCCAGAGAGAAATCCATGCCAGAGCTGTGGTTCCATGTGGTTTCAAGCACAAATACTAACTACAACAAAGGTAAAGGAGCAAGAAAGTGAGATGTGACCATTTAAACTAGAAGAGTCTTTATACATGAAGAGAAGCTATTAACATTTGGACAAACACAGAAGAGATGGAACAAGTGTTTCTCTCCAATTTTTCTTCTCCATGAGAATGTTACTTACAATTTCAGTTAGCATATTAATTGTCTCATACTCATCCAATGCATCCTGAACACAAAAACAAGCTCAGAGAAGAGAGGGGATTTTTTTGTTATTATTTATTTTAAAGCCTTGTCAATTTTTCAGAAAATTCAATCTGAATTACTTCAATAAGCAAAAGAGACCACTTGGTTAGGCTCTACCTTACTACCTTCCTAGCAGCCATTTCTGATGCCAGGTTATTCCCTTGACTTCTTGTCACCATCACAGCACTGAAGTTGAAGAATGTCAACAGAAGCAGCCCAGTCTCTCACAGCTATCAACACAGAAGAGGAACAAGTTTTCCACAATACCCAAGTTGTAAATTCTTCCATCATTCAGATAATGACAGCTGCAGACAACAAAAAAGAACTGTATGCCCTGACAGTCTTAAGCCATCTAAGAGATAGACTATTTTGTGCATGTCAAAGTCAGAGCAAACACTAAGCACAGCCTTAAGCAAAGCGATGCCTAGAAATTAAGTACAACAGATTCCAGCAAGAGCCTCTCTTGCAGCTAACAGTCTAAACCTTTCATCAGCCAAAGACTTAAAAGGCTGAAAGAATAAAAGGCATTCTGGACTATTATTGTGCCTTAGGAGGACTTTGACATAAAGTCTCAGGATTATCATTTCTTCTCTCTCATTTGAGCAGATTAGAAGGAAATAAATTTAATTTTACACAGATCTATTTTTGCATATTTGAAATC
This sequence comes from Phaethon lepturus, assembly GCF_000687285.1. NCBI lineage: Eukaryota > Metazoa > Chordata > Aves > Phaethontiformes > Phaethontidae > Phaethon > Phaethon lepturus. The sequence continues at coordinate 15,897 of NW_010563454.1, read as the reverse complement.
ACTTGGAATATGGAAGCAAGGCATCAACAGAATTTTACGAAACTAAATTATAATTTTAAAAGAAGTTATATTAACAGTAGTTCAGGATTCCAGCTTTCCACAGTAACCTCATATGCACACTAAATAGACTGTACTTTTGAGCAGCACAGGAAAGAAATAAATTGTTTAGTTCTACTCAAAGTTTCCACACCAAATGGGAAAGCACGCACCAGTACAGATGACCATTTTTGCTCTAAAGTATCTTTATAGTTTCTCCTGTGAGAATTCTAGACTTAGCAGTTTCACACAGCCCTCTCACTTATACCTAGCTTTTTGACATACAAGTCAATTAAATTAAAAAAAAAATTTAAGGAATAAGTGACAAAAGGCAATGCTTTGATTTTCAAGATCCACATCTTTGAACCAGAGCACTAATAAAATAAAAAGAATATATCTGTCTACACACTCCATAGAAGTAAAAGACCAAGAATTTTTATTTTTCTTCCTTGGTTCATATTCTATGCAACATCTGATTGCTACACACAATCTCCAGACACTTGCCCATTTATTAAATCAAAATTAAAGTAACTACTATGAATAGACAGTTATGTATTAAGGGATCAATATTCTTCATGCACTGGCATTATACACCAAAATAATTTACTTTTACTGTAAGTTCTTCTGGGCACACACCCCACATCATAAGCTTGGTACTTAACACAGGTACTGCAATATGGTCCTGGTCTACACTTGAATCTCTGGGCAGCTCTTCACTTGCACTAAATTCTTCTGTGTTGAACTAAGAACCACAGGATCAAAAATTGAAGGAAAGCATTGTTTTTCTCAAGATCCACATGAAGCAAGCCCTAGAGATTCCCCACAGAAAGTCTATGGTTCTCAACTGCAGTACAGGACTACCAAACTAGACCAAGCTTTCATTTGAACAGCACTTATGTCAAAAAACCAAAATTCAGAGTCAATTTAAACCTCGAAATAAAAAGACAGACTGCCCAACCATAATAAGCTTTTCCAAATATAGTACATTTACCTAAACTCCAAGGCCAAAGAAGTTCTTTCAGACTAGGTATAAGGAAGAAATTTATGTTGAGGGTGGTAAAACACTGGCACAGGTTGCCCAGAGAGATGCTCCATCCCTGGAAACATTCAAGGTCACGTTAGACAGGGTTCTGAGCAACCTGGTCTAGTTGAAGAAGTCCCTTACTCACTGCAGGGGGCTGGACTAGATGACCTTTAAAGGTCTCTTCCAACCCAAACTATTCTATGATTCTTTCAAAATCAGAGCTACGTGCCAAGGCCAGGACAAACCATTGCATATGCTAAACTGCAAGACTGAAGCTAATCTCTCTAAAATAATCTATCTAGCCTTTAAGTGCTAAAGCTGTGGCCAGTTTCACAGATTCTCATCTTCACATCCACTAACTGCCAGCAAGCTGCCAGTAGCATGAGGCTACTTCATCCCAAGGGGAGAAGGAACAAGATCAGTGCGCTGTAACTGAAATTCATCCAAAGACCATGCAGAAATAACCAGAATGACAGAAAATAAGACCACAAGGGACTACAGACTGTCTTAATTAAAGCCTCTCCAAACTTACATATTTAAACTACCTGGTGAACTTTTTCATTTTTAAAACAGCCACTGCCATGAATCTGACAGCCTTCCCAATCTATTCCAACGCCACCGTTGTTCTTAAAAGTTGACTGAACTAACTTAAAGCATGTTTGCTGGAATTTAAGCCCACAATTTGTTTCATCTCCAGTGGAGAAGACAACAGCTTAGTCTCTTCTTTCCAACTATCTTTAACACATTTAGAGAACGTTATCAAATGAAATCTCCCTTCAGTCTCCTCTAAAAGAAATCACCCAAAGTGCCTTCAGCTTTCCCTTACAGCACGTTTTCTAGATCTCTGATCATTCACCTTTGCCTGCAGACTGTTCTTCCCCCAGTACGTTACTCGCACATTGAGAAGTGAGAAGGCTAACTTCATGTATTTTACATGACATTGCTGTTAATACACCCAGTAAAAAATTTCCTGGTTTTGCAACATCAGTTGATTCATGACCACTATGCAAATATCCGACTCCAGGTTCTTCCCTCCAGATCTCCTGTCTTCCCACTGGGAAGACATCCCTCATCCTGGTATCTGCATCCCTCATGATCATCCCTCATCCTGGTATCTGCACAACCAAGTCTTACTGAAGACTAATAGACTACATCTGACCCTGCTAAATTTCATCCTACTTTAGGTAACACTGCATTCTCAAGGTCGTTTTGAACACATGCTCTTTAGTCCTTGGGAGCACCTCTGAAGGGAATGCAATCCGCAAGTTTTCAAAGTTTACTCAGATCAGCTGCAAAAAACTTACTAGTACACTTAAGAAAACTCTGCAGAACCCCCTTGACTCATCCTTCTAGTTTGGCCACAAGTCCTGACTAACTTCAATGGACCGTTTATTTTATAATGGCTGCAGACTCTTCTTAGACAAACAAATGCCTGAGTTTCTGCCAGGATACATAAAATAGTTAACAGTCTCAAAGTGAGCATAGACAATTATGTTGCATCTGTAAGAACAGGCATACTGGGTCAGATCAAGGCATTGTGTAATCCACTTTCCTGTCTTCAAGAGCAGCCATAAGCAAACACCCAAAGAATAACACCACAGCAATTAACAGGAGGTATGCATATACACCTTAAATTATATATATACATATGCCACATATTTTAAGCACATTCCATAGCTTTACCTAACAATAAATTACGCCTTTCTCCAGCATTGCATCTTGTTGCCCGTGTCCAACACCAGTTCACAGCAACAAAAAATCTCAGGTTCATAAAGCCCCAAAAATGAAAATGATGCTGTGACTGAATTACTGGAGAAAAAAGTTAACAGTATTCCATAAAAGTACATATTTAAAGGTTTTAGTGATGATGTTTTTTAAAACAAGCACTTCCATGCAACACATTTAATTCCATTTACCAGAACGTTCCATGGCTCATCTCCTTTTAAGAGGTTTCAGTTATGTGGTCTACATACCCTTTTCTTCAAAGAACAGCCATGGAGTAGGTCACTTTGTAAGAATCTGAGGAGTACCATATTTTTTAAAAGGGGAGCTTCAAATAACTTTTAGAGGATTTCAGCTACTTCTCTTTTAGTAGCCCAAAGGAATGTTGAAGCAAAAGTGATTCATAACTGCACCAGCCTACCTTCCTGCATTTTAAAGAAGAAAATACACTCTTGAACTTCCAGTAGCGGCACCAAATCTTAAGTCAGATTGTCCAACTTCCAGTATGTCACTGTAGTTCAGCTCCATTTTCCACACCATTTCAAGAGTTACACATTATATAGTGTATCTCAGGATATCCAAAGAGGTACATTTTAAAGGAGAACATTTCATATATAGTTTATAAATCTGGTAGAATGCTAGTATTATTGCGTTAGCTCTCTATATTTTCATCTAAAAATGGGGGAAGAGTACTATGAGGTAGTTGTATATTTAATGCTTAATGACTTTCCACACAAGCACAAAAAATAGTGATAAATACAGCAGAGCTGATTCCATACACAGAATAATTACATACAGCAGGGTGGAAGAAAGTGGTAAGAAACAGCAATGGTCAAATAATCACTACCTGACTCATTGCATGTTTTTTACGTACGAGTGGGTTTCATAAAGACAGACAGAATGAGAAATCAAATGAAAACAGCACAAGAGATATCCAGAGCAATTCAAGGGATTTCAACAAACAAATCTCCAGGAGTTCAGTAACATCTGCTCTCTTCAGTGTCAGATGAAAGCTCATTATCCCTCTTCATCTGCAGACAAATTCCCCACCCCTTTATTAACTATTTTTCCAGACAAAATCCTGGACATTATCTGAATTTGTAGAAATACTTGCCTTTGTTCTCTACTATACTTAGAAATAACAGGTCTTTCAAATACACTAGTCATAAAAAGTTGCATTTATAGCCTCAAAGCAAAACTGCAATACCCTATGTAGAGAGGTCTTCTAGAAAGTCTAGTCCTCAGTGCCAACACGTTGTTCACGTCACAGCATGAATGCCCTGCTTCATTTCTAGAAGACTACTGATACATTTTTCATACGCTTCTTCCGCATATTTCCCAGAAAAATATTAGGCATAGTAGCACACCACAGAGAGATGCCACTCCTATTAGTCTTTTTTTTCCCCCCTGCAAGAACTGCTTATTCCATTCATGCAGACTGAAGGCATACCTGCAAAGTACTAGGTGACAGCTGCTCACCTCCACAGATGAATCCATACACCAGCAAAGCCTGGTGCACTATGACTTTGGGACTCCACTGGAAGCACAGCAGTACACAAGAATGCTGAGAGGTGAAAGTGCCACACTACAGAAGACATCAGGCTGCAGTTAAGAGTGAATAGCCAAAATAAGCAAGTTAAAACATACATGTTACCAGTCTTCCTAGATACTCAAACAAGAATGCCATGAATAGCTTTGAAAGTAAATATGAGCTTCTGTACTTGTATGTTAAGGTGCAAAATCAACTTACCCAAAATTTAGAACAAGACCACAGAGGTTTGCAACATTTCTGTGGAAGTATATGCTACATTAGCAGAAATCTAGCTTGTAATATCAACAGCGTTGTCAAATCCCCATGCTTTTTCCGTATATTAGTCACAACAATGCTACACTAAGAATGGTTCAATTTAATGCTTGAATCACCTAGTCAAAAACAGTGACAGAGAGACTGTAATTCCCTTTAAAAGAAAGCAGATATAACCCTATACCTGCAGTAGGTGTACAATTGGTTTGGGGTTTTTGTTTGGGTTTTTTGCCTTTGCAATAATATCCTGAAAAATCCATGGGTATTGAATCCCAGCGTTCAGTACAGATTCTTAGTTTCACTAAATAGTGCTGCAAATACTTGCAAAACTTTTAAGTGTGTCTCAAGCCTCCTATACCAAAAACTTTTAAAATAGACTTCATTTTCTTTCAGTGAATTTAAAGTCAAATAGGTGACTATGTCCTTACTTGAAAACTAACCTCTTATGAGTTTGAAAAATACTCCATTTTATAGCCACATACATACAAAAGTCTTGATAATTTATCAAAGTCAGAAATCCTATTTCCTACCTTGCCAGTACGTTCTTTAAAAATTGGCTTGCTAACAACCCAAATGCAAAAATCTGCAACCAGGAGAGAAGTCTCCCATAGTCACAACACTCAACGGGAAAAAGGCATTTAGAGTGATAGAAGACAGCACATCCGGTTGCAACACAGCTTCTTTCAGAGCTCCCTTAGCCGCACCAAAATTAAATGTTAATGCTAGTAGGTTAGGATGTCACCAAGTCACAGAACATATCATGTGAAGTCAAATGAGAAACAGGTTCGCAATTTTTGACAAAACAATTATTGTTCAAGTATTCACTACTTCACTACTCTGAAGTCTGGCCTGCAGAAACGTAATTAGTCAACCCAGATTTGGCAGAACATTTTAAAGCAGTCTGTAAAGGCTTTAAAGCAGAAGCTCTAAAGCAAAGCCTTCACACATGATCTAGGTTTGAATTCCAGATCTCAGAAATCTAGATCTTCTACTTCACACCATATTTCTGACAATGCATATGTGTGTCTCTCTCTACACTCACAAATACATGTAAGAAGTCAGAGAGAAGGAGCTGCTAGAGGACAATCTATCATGATTTGTTCTCATCTGGAATCCACTGACTTTGACCTGATCTGCCAAGAACGCCTTCCTGATTCCAGCAGCTCTTACAACAACAACAACAACAACAACAAAAAAGGGCCCCAAACCCACAAAACCCCACAACCAACAAAACCCCACACCCAAACCCCCCCCCCCCCAAGACAAAATAAACAAAGGCCCAGCCAAAACAATGCCCCCACAATGTCCAAATAAACTGAAAGGCATATGCAGCTACTACATGTTCTAAAGTAACTCTAGAAGAAATTTACATTTTGTAATTGTGCCACCAGGTAAGAACAAAAATTAGGCTTTCACCAGACATTTTGAAATGTGAGCAGTGTCACTGTCTCAACAAGAGTATTTCTGAAATTATGGACATAGCATAAACATCTCTGCACTACTCCTTGTTAGAGTTGGCCCAGCATAATCAAAATTTACAGTCAATCGCTAACTGCTCAAATATTACCAGTGAAAAGAATCTAGTTTATTAGGAAAAAAAAAGATAATCCACAAGCTACTGCATAAAGCCAAAGCATTGACATGACACAGAAAATGTTGTTTGTTGTCTCATGAATATATACCTGTCTGCAAAATCCCACAGGCATTTCAAATGTGCCACCTGGGAAAACAGCCGCCATTCTTCTGTCACAGATCCCAGCAATGCCTTTATTAGCTTCTATGGACACTGAAAGCAGGTAACACCAGTCAAAGAGGAGCTTCAGTCCACTGAAGTTAAGCCTATCATGAAATAGAAGAGGCTTGCGGATTTGGTAGTATTCATTACCCTAAAAAGATCTTCTATTAAGCCAACTACATTTCTAAAACACACTCTAATTGAACAACGCTCAGAATTTGCTGGTGAACTTTTTTTTTTTACTCAGACATGTAAACTTAGAGTCCAACAAACATACTCAACTGCCATCCCTATGCCACTTTCTTAATAAAAATCTATATGCAACCCCAAACTAACTCATGCCTGATCAAAGAAGAGCAAGCTCAAAGCTGAGCTCCATCTAAAAACACCAGTACTTTCCCTGCTGGGAGTTGCAATCAAAGCTGTCCCTGCCCTCCCATTGACAAGTATCATCTGAAGTTCTGGAATAGCAAGGTTCTCCCACTCTGCACAAACCTCATGCTTTTGTCTCTAGCACATTCACTAGTTGATCCACTAGAAAACAAAACCAGACAAACGGGAAAAAAACACACCTAGCTTTTCATAGGCCTTTAAAGCATTTCCCCAAGACTCAAATCAACTCTGCAGTCCGTTGTGGCTACTACAGCATGTAATTCAAAATTAACAATTTTTGTAAACCTATCTCAATGTCTCTAAAACTGAAATTTGGTTAGTAAGGTTTCTCTATTCTCTGAGGAACACAGGAAAAAAAAATTAACTTGCAACTGCTATGCTGCATTGCACTATACCTACCCATGGCTCCCAAGCCAGTACATACAATCATGAGTGAGATTGCAAGATTAGAAGTGAAATGGTCAACAGATATGATCTTCTCAAGGACAACATTATTTTCCGCTTCTTTAGGTTTCAATTGAGCAATTGTATATATAAACAAAAGCCATTCCAGAAGCCTTACATCTACTCACCTGCAAAAAGTATGCCTTGCCAGAAAGCTTTTATTCTCTCAGCAAGGCACAAAACAATCTTTCTGATGCTGATACTCAGTCTCCCACAAATGTGGGGAAATTCTTTTATGGCTATGCACTTCATTTACAGGGATACAGATCTGTGCCAAATGATTCATGTTTACTTGGCCAACAACCAAATATTCTGTTTATTTAGGTTGATGAATTTGTGTCCCCCTCCTCCCTTCAAGGAAACCCACTCATACAGGTCAAATCGTTGTGTTACTTTTTTTATTTTACAAATACTTAAAACAAATGAAGCACATTAGAGATGGGATACCAATAATCATATAGGTTCTATGTAACTGTTTGCAGCAGGGTGTGAATCAAGAACAGATTGATGCTATCAACTGCAACTAAATAGTTTTTCCTCTTCCTACACTGCAAGAAAAAGCAAGTTGTTCTTTGCAGCGAAAGTCACATTTTAGTTTATTTTTCTGCAAAACATATTCTTGGCCTGTCTGAAAATTAAACAATTGCCTGCATTCCTGGCAAAAGATACTTCTTTGAACTACAGGGCTTGTAGCTGACAAGAATTATATTCCTACTAAAAAAGTCAAAACAGACGACGTTCTACAATTGTGGCTGTAAGAAGCCTGCCTTGGTTGGAAAAATTCAGCTGCTGCTTCCCTTCTGGTTATAACTTCAGGGCCAACACCCAACTTCTCTCCTTCTAAGTGCTCTGATCCAAAAGCCTGTGGCAGCTTTTGCCGCTACTCTGAAACACTTAGCTTCATGCATGAACAGCAGCACAGCATTCCTAAGTCCCATACACCCTCTACAGTATTAGTTATCTGGTGGTATTAGTCAGGAACATGTTTTCTTTCTCTTCTGATCAGCAGGTCTCTTATTATCATCACCTACCCGTGAGGCACTTGGACTTTACTAACAGTTTTCTTCAAATCTGCCCAACTGCCTCAGGAGACATGTCAAGCAATGGAAGTATACCACTACACATTCCTGTGATATGTGTAAGAGACACTTTATAGACTCAAAAATAAAATCGACAGAAGCTACCTAAACAAAGGAAAAACACTAGCAGCTATGTCTAAATGATTCAACTCGATGTTATCATAATACCAGCATAACAGTCATTCACTACTTTCAACATGACTATATTGGTCATTTCAACCTACAAAGCAGGAGACACCCAGCCCTATTCAGACCTATCACAAAGTTACAAAACTACATTTTCCTTAGCTGTAAGTTCTTACTTATAAGCAAGCTAAAGTGAATTTCCTATGGCAGGCACCAAGGCCCTCTGCAACCCCACAGCACTACTGCTTCAGCTAAAGTGACTCCATGTTACTGTCGCAGAAAGCTTGCAAATCATCAGTAAACTAATCATGGGCAAGACACTTGGCAACTCACTTTCACGAAGTTAATATCAACTCAGTAGTCAAGTGCGTGTGCAGGAAGCGCTGGTACTGATACTAGGTAAACAGCCCCTCAGCTGATGAGACTAAGCCAGGAAATATTGTGTCTGCGGCTATGGAGAAGTGGAAACACTCTTGGGAAGGACTGGTACCATCCCTTCAGACGGAGCTGTTGCTGTAGGGCTTCTGTTTAAAAAAAAAAAAAGAGGCCTCAGTGCCTGACATTACCAAGCTATCTTACCACTTTCCTTTCTTTCATTATAAGACAGACCAGGTGAGAACACAAATTGCCTTCAATGCTTAGGTCTACTTCCCGTCTGCAAGAGATAAAAGTACAGAATGAATTGCTTTGCTTTATTTCCTTTTCTGAACAACAGACAAGTCATCTGTGGCAAGAGCACCTAATGAAAAGATTCTTTGATAGCAGTGATCATACAAGAAAAATCACTGTCCACTTCTTTTAGAGACACAACTGTATGACTTCTGGGCATCCACATTTTTGACAATTCTCAGAGGGTGATATAGAAATGCTTTCAGTAAGGTCTCCAACATGGGTTTCTGTTGAAATCACCTCATCTCTCCTGCACAGACAGAACACCACAGAGCAGACCTATTAGCGGATATAGGATTGAGTCGGACGTGCTATCTCATGGACTACACCTAGATAACTGACCCTCTCTCTACAGCACACTGGTAACCTGCTACATTGGTAACCCACTACCTATGGGGGCAGGAGGGATTCTGAAGATTTGATGAAAACAGTTGTTCTACCTATTGTAGTTACCCAAATCTAGTTTGCAAAAACTTCAGGTAGAGCTTAATTTTAGGCTTCTGTTTAACGAGAGACAGCAGCACCGACCAGGAACACCTCATCTGAGCATGACTATGATGTTGTAGCCATTTCTCACAGATGTGCATCTTGCTACCATGTCTCACACCTTTCTCACCTTAAGATCAGATTGCTGCAATGCACTCAATATATGGCTACATTTTAAAACAATTCAAAAATATAAAGCGGTATAGACCATCATGCCTCCAAACTTATGTCTTCCCCAATGGCAGTATGCAGCACTTCAGCAACAATTTCCATCAGATGAGAAGTGCCAAGAGATTCCTGGTTTTGCATCTAAAGAGAGGGGGTCTGACTTGTACTGCACTCTATGGGTTTGAGCCTTTATGTCTGAGGGAGTATTATTTTCTTGCCACATTGTAAAAGCTGTCATTAGCATTTATTTTCAACATACATAAATAAAAGAGCATCTATTTGTGCAGCTTACTGAAGGAAGTGCTGACAAGACAAAATTTAGGATTTTATGTGGACTTAGGTCAAAGAAAAATGAGGAGAGCCGTTTTGCAAGGCATTTAAACTTTCAATAAGCTCCTTTTCATAGCTGCTTGACTTCAAAAGTTTTATTCATCTTTCAAGGCTGCACTGGGCTGATGCTCGTTAAATTCAGAAAGCAGGCAAGTAACTCCACCAGCCATAGAGCTTTTGCTGGAGACAGCCACTTTAGCACTTCCCACACTAGCTATGGGTGACTAAAAGTCCTCAGAGTAAAGTTGTATTTTTTTTTTTTTTAACAAAAACAAAAGGGAGAGCACTCCAGAAAAATGTTCAAGTCTTAAGTCTACAGAAATTTCTGGAAATTCAAACATAACAGACCTTCCAATTCAAAAGGGAGTCATCAAGTCATTCAAAACAAAAAGACTCCAACAGCTTGAACCAAGAGGCTGCAAGTGTTCTCCAACCACCTTGCATATTATTAACTAATGGGTTCAAATAACTAAGGGGTTTAGCATTTAATTCATTTCAGAAAATGCTAGAGCTGGTCACAGCACAAAGCTTTAACCGCAGGCTTTTCGTGGACACAGATACCCTATAGGCTTTCAGAATCTTCTCCACATCACTCATCCATCCAGTTCAAGAAAGAGCACTGGCTGAGTGAATACCAACAGCCAATATCCCACAGATTTGTACCATTATGAAGACCTGTGATGAGTAAACTGGACACCAAAACTGGAAAAATCCTTTATGTTCTACCTAAGAGAGTGCTTAAATATATAATACATCAAAATCAAAGAACTCTTGGGGCAGTAGAGGGAAACGCTTCAGCCTGTGGGGTGGTCTTCAGCAATACGTGCCAAAAAATTACTTCTTTTCTTATCCCCCAATAAAAAGATCAGAGGACATAAACCACCACTGCTTTGCGATACCTACAAGGCCCTATCAAGTTAACAGATTAAGTGATACAACAACTTCCTGAGCCAAAACGTATACAGGCAAGGAACACACTCCATATGGGTTTCCATAGCTGTGTATATAGGTGAACAAGGTGGTTAAAATATTCCTAAGAAACACAAAAAGAGAATTATGTGATAATACAATAGGGGATCA
>NW_010563454.1:0-4770 GCF_000687285.1 Phaethon lepturus | reverse complement strand
TGTAGGGAAGGGGAAACATGCAGTGTTTCACACAGTGACAGAATGAGAAGAGAAGGTGCAGGACAAACCCCAATATGTCTTACAAGAAAAAAAAACAACTAAACCACCAACCCACAGAAAAAAGCGTGGGGGACAGCAAAATAATCAAATTGTCATTTGACAGGTTCCATTAGCAGGCCTCACTTCTTTATTAGTCATTTTTCTGATCAACTACCCCTAATACCATGAATAAAGAGAAAGTAGTTTGGCAGCATTAGACAGCAGACAACTGTTTTATTCCTTTTCAGACTATAAGCTATGACTCTGGGGCACTACAGCATGAGACACTTTTCACTGTTCATTAGCTGACCCCGTTAGTGCAATTTTTTAAAGTCTGAGCATGAGGAAAGCTATTCACCCAGCAGCAGACAGAAAGCTGGACAGGGCTAAGAATCAGCAACAGCCAGACACATAACACTCAGCAGGCTTCTGGAAGGGAGTGATCTTCCTCTCTCCAGCAAGGAGAGCAGGATAGGCGGCTTTCAGTTTCAGAAACCAATTAGGCAGAAACTGCTATCAAAGCAATAAAGAGGGCCCTACCCTAACTGGGTTGAGAAACAGAAGGTGGCATTATCTCAATCATTTCTGCCAGTTTCCTTCTCACTGAAGTTGCCCAGGGTGCTCTTTTCCAAGGCTCTTCCTTCACACCTACCTGCACATCATGCAGTATTAAACTGTTACCTAGATGCCATGTGCTACCTAAAAAGCAGTCACTTTTATGTCCTGGCTTGTGGGGTGGCTACTAACAGAACTAACTCCTAGACTTTACTCCTCATGAACCACTCTTTAAAGAGCCATTACACTAACAAAAGATGCATCACACAAATGCCAGCGGCAGTACCATGTGTGAACAGTACACAGCAATATAGGTTTACCAAGCTATTGTGCTTTTGGGAGATTATACGGTACAAAAAAACTGAATCCAAGAAGAAAAGAAAACTTCAATAAAAAACAAGTTTGGCACCACTGTAACATTCTTCCAGAGTCCAAAATGAATTACTATGAGATTGTCCTTTAGATTTTGTAACCAAGAGTACAACATCAGAATTAACTAAAGCAAATAAAATTGCCTTCCTCACCCTCCAAGTCAACAAATTCTTCATATTACAGAGCCATGACACTCACACATGAAGCAAAAAAACTCTTCATGGCAAGTGTTAGCCCTGACATTATTTACTGCAGACCAACAAGATAATTGGCTACAGCTACAATAAGTACTGCTGTCTACAAGACCTTGGTGTTACTTAAAACACTTATTTTCCAGAAGCTCAGGGAAGATGAAAAAAAAAAAATCAATTCCACAGTCATTAGATTAAAATTCTCATACTGCAAACTTCAAGACTTCTATTTTTATACAGGTATTTTTGGTCATGTGTTGCGTGACTACCTTTTATATTTCAGGATTATTTTTTTCCCATTTGGGAAACAATGTACATCTGGAAGCAATGCAAGAACAACTAGGTGAAGAACAAAGGAAAGCTTCAAGCTCATACCTCTTCTCTTATACTATAACCAGCAGGTTGATAGTATCAGCAAGAGGGAAACTGGAAACTCAGCTCCCTCCCATTGAGGGCCAGGCTCAACAGAAGGAGCACATGCACCCATTTTTTTTTTGTGCAGGGAAAGCCTACAAACCCAGCAATAGAGACCTGCACAAATGAGAATTACTGCAATGTAGAAAGCCACATGGTGGGGTGGAAAGAATGGTGGAGTGATTTCAAAAATATAAACAGAGATACAAAAAATAGATTTCAGAAGGTACTCTTGATGCTGGTACGGCTTGAAAGGGATACAAGAAGGCCGGAGGATTCCTGCTCTTGCAGAAACATTAAAACCTTGTAACGCCTATCACAGAGCAATGAGAGCAGCATGTATGAGAAGTCAACATCCTTCCCTACAGCCAGAGGAGAAGCAGCCCATCCTTTCATTCAAGGCTCAGGCTTTCTTACCAACTTCTGAGAACAAAGTCTCCTAAATTAAGTCTAATAAATTACACAGGGAAAAGATGAAAAAAAAAATCCTTGCTCACTCTTTCTCCCCCATACACCTTCGGGAGAAAAGCAATCACCATGTGGTTCTAGTACTACTCCTCCCAGGTAACACAAGGGTCAGTGAGCCCTCCTCCACTACTTTATCAATCCTCTCCTCATTGCTTATCCTTCCTAGATCATTGTTGCAGTGCTCAGCCAGGAGCAGCAATAGCTGCAGAGACACCAGAGCAAGAGTGACTTCATTTAATTTCACCACTACTTTGAGCTTACAAATAGAAGAAAAAAGGTTGACAAACAAGCCAGGTTTTGCTCCCTGATACCTTGGAAAAGACCTAAATCAAGACAGAGGTACTAAGGGTGTCCGCAAGACTCAGAACACACCAATCCATCAGCTACCTCACAAGGAGTCTTTTGTCCCAGATTTCACTCAAAAGGGCTTGGAACATAGCAAAGTTTCAGTCTGTAAGTATACAGCAAAATAAAAGAGCCAAGCAAATTCTCTGTTCGCTACACAAGTGATTTTTTTTTTATTTTTTTAACCCAAGCACTCAACACTGGTAATAGCTAACTTGCTACATCATGCCATAAGATGCTACCAAAACTCATGAGAACCAGAAAAATATAACCCTTTTTGACATCCAGGAATTTTTCTCTTACAAAGAAAAAAAAAGTTAACTTCCTGGACTGTCTTACATGGATGGATGGTTCTCTTGTTTTGTTCTGACATTTTTTTCCAGACAGCAGAAGGACCAGGAGCACATGACTACAGCAACTGTGGGGGTTATCACAAGTGCGTGTGCTTTATGGTACGGCCTTTGTTTCTCTGTCAGGGTTATACACTTTGGATTGAATCATATTTGCAAACTTGTTAGTCTGCATCAGTTAACAACCTCTTCGCAGGCAAGCATCTGCCTAGTTTGTGACCTCAAATAAATGGGAAAAGAACATCAAATGACCTTTCAAGAATCAAGCTGTAGAACTTGCATAAGACAAATTCAGTTGCTGAGCATGACAGGTCTAGGTCTCACTTGGTTTAGGCAGCCACCTGCAGAAATACCAATCAACAAGCCCTGCTTCCTATTCCACATGCACATAAAGTAAATCAATAGATTAAAATGGAGTCACCCACAGTTTTTCTCCATACAAATCAAGAATCCTTAATAAATGTTAATGCTGGACCTATCAAACATACGCCCTTATGCTGGCAATACAGGTTAACTGCACCCGTGTTTTCTGAAGTGCCGCAGGCACGCTGATCATGCAGATGCAAGGTTGACTACAGACCCCGAGCCAAATGCTCTCTTCAAGGCTTCAACTGCAGTGGAGGACATTTCGGTGCAGAAAAAACGTCAGAATTTCTGATCTGTCAAAAAGCTCAGACTCTTATAGCGCTTTGGCATGAAATATATAAAACGGTGTGATATATGCACGCATGCACACACAGAGCCATGTCAGGTGTGGCTGTACGCAAGTATCAAATAGATCAATCGAATGGTAATGCATATCAAGCATTCCTGGTCCCATAAAGATGCCACCTTACATTTCTGTAAGAAAAAGAAAAATATCTCGAAAAGCTACACTACTAATATGAATCTGGAAAAACAATTTAGTTGTTAATATGAACATATTCAAATCAGGAGTTAAGACATTCCCTAATTCAAACATATAGCCAGTCTTTAGAGACTCAGAACAGGGCCTTTTTCCACTCGTACTGTACATTTGTTCAGATTTAATACATATTTTTCATTCACATAAACCAGCTAATCCCACAAGCTAGAATATGAAGGATGGGCACATATTAAACACAATTCCGACGTGCCTGTGCAGAATAAAGCACAGACCTCATTCTTAAAAATATTCTGCTGATCAGAAAACTGGAAAAGACATGCCGAGCTTGAAACAACCACACCATGGGCTCACATGTCAAAATAACCATTTTCTTATTCCTTCTATTCAGCGTTTTACCAGCCTGGAGGATACTAGAGAGACACCTTTTGTAAGCTCCCCTCCCCCTCTTTTTTTTTTTTTTAATGGGCTGGACTAGGTGCTCACACCCGATCTACGGGTGCATGGAAAAATCTTCCAACCTTTCTCCTTCAGAGCCCGAAGTGCTTAAAAACGCATAATGAACGTGAATGTCACGGGCATACCTGTGTGCCCGCAATTCGCTTCCTCCTTTCCAGGGCGGAATAAAAAGGCGATACAGGCTACGAAGGTCCCAATCCATTTCACAAAGGGGAAGAAAAAAAAAAGGGAGGAGGGGGCTTTTTAATTAGCCAGAGACCGCTTACAACGCTGGCAGCGATCAGGGGCTAAAGAAGAGGACAAACCACCCGGCATTTTTTGCCCAACAGGCCCCAAACGAAGCGGCGGCGTGCGCCTATTCAAGGTTAATGCGGGGGGGAAGGGGAGAGAAAGGGAGCTGCCTCAGCCGGGGTTGCTCGCTCGGCCCCCAGCCGGGCTCCCGCCCTCCGCCTTACCGCCTCGGCGAGGCGAGGGGAGGGGGAAAGACCCGGCAGGGCCAGGCAGACAAACAAGATAGCCCCCCGCGCACGGCAGCAGGATACTCACGGCTAACTTTCATGCTGCCGAAAGCCGAGGGCTGCTGCACAGGCTTGCAGCTCTCCGCGAAGGAGGTGGTCCTGGGCCGCCCGGACATGGTCTCCCGCTCCTGCTCTGCCCCGATCACCTCTCTCTTCCTGCCTTCCCCCTCCGCCTCGCCCCGGCGGCTCGGCGGGCC
>NW_010563453.1:0-26012 GCF_000687285.1 Phaethon lepturus | reverse complement strand
TTCCAAACTTAGCGATTCTGTGATTCTGTGATTAACCATGCACGAGGCTGGGTTAGAGGGTTTAGTGTAATTCAGACTGCAGATAGCTACCATCTTGATGAGGGGGTGGGAAGAAGAGGGTAGTTTTGGTTCACACAAAGTAGAGTGTAGGTGATTTGTAGTATAGTGCAAAAGGAGGTTTGGAGCAATGACCAGTCTAGCTTTAGCTTTTCTTCTCCCAGGGAAACCCAGACCTTAGTGTAAATGGTGATAAATTTCATGGGGTTGATGCAGAAATGTGGACTAATGTCCAGCAGACTTTTGCCTGACATTGAAGAGCTGAAGCTGGACATCCAGTCAGCCTCATTTCCTCTGTTAACGGAGAGAAATAAGCTTATTTTGGCTCTTTGGTTTTATCACCAGCTCCAGATGCCTGGGGTGGGATTCCTCTCAGCTGAGTGCTTTCTAAAAGCCTACTCTAAGTTAACTGTCCAGGCTTCCAGAGAAGTCAATGAAGAGAGACAGACACCCACTGTCTTAGGCACTTGTCTTTGAAGAGGTGGAATCCTCCAGAGATGTCAGAGGAGACATCTTCTCATTGCCTGTCCAGGGAAGCTGGATGGTTCCCAACCCTTCATTTGACTTAAGCTGGGTGAGGGAAGTGAACCACTAAGGGCTGAATAGCAGAGTCTCCATCAGTGATGACGGAAGTGGCCTCGTAAATTTTGGGAGGGCGCTGAAACTAGCCTGGCCGATTCTTTACGTGCCCGTACAAGTGGCTGCAGTTCCCACACTTTCTCTCTCAACTGCAAGCAATATGGAGCACAGATTTTCTGTTTTATGAACCAGTTTTATATTTTAAAACAGAGGCACTGAAAATATATTCTGAGCAATTCAAGTATTTATTTTTAAGATTCAATATTCTTTGCATTGATATATATATGTATACATATAATATGCATAGGATGTAGATTATATGCATACATTATAAAGATATACTGTGTACTACATTTGATATTGAAAAGAAAATGCGTATCAGTGTCCTGTTTTGAAAACATCGTCATAGCCTTTTCTCACTTTTCTTTCAAGTTCATTAATGCAATGCAGTTTGTAAAGTGTTTTGATTTTGATGTGATTTCATTTTCCTACAGGATGGCTTTAACCTGGAAAAAAAAAATGTCATCACTCTGCTCTTGTGGGTTAGTCATAGGCTTTAAAGGGAGAAGTTATGAGCGTGCAATGTAAGGTGCTGCACAACAGACTGTGAAATACCAACCGGTAGTTCCTGTACCTAAAATAACTCGCGTTCTTCAGAGAGAGATTCAGCTTTGTTTTGAAGATTGCGAGGAGCAAAGAATCATTTTCAGAATTTAATGCTTGACTTCTAAACAAAGTTTTACTCCTAGTTAGCAAATTCCTTGAAGCTTCCTAAGGTGATACCAGCTCTAGCGCTGGCTTTGATTAGAGCCACATCAAATATTTGTGTTGGAACCTGACACGAGGTGAACTTTGCTCAGCTTCAGGTTCTACTGCAACACTGGTGTTTAATAAATGTTCATGAAAACCATCATTGCAGTTTTCCTCAATATTGGTTTCCCATAAAAGCCACTGAAACTTGTTATTTAAATGTAAAAACAGCTTAATAATGACTCTTTTGGCCAAATGTCTCCTTTAGACTTGGAATAAATGAAACTCTCGGGCTATTTGCAGGTATGAAGATGAAAGGAAAAACTCACGCAAATCCTTATGAATCGAGAGAGGAGTTTTGCACAGCTTGAAAGCTCATTTCTTCTCTGACAGGGGAACTTCACATCCAACAGCAACATTTAATTTCCACCTGCTTGCTTGGTTGGTTGCGTTAACAACTGGAAAAGCCCGCTGGTACAGACACTGCAAAGCGCATTTCCAGCCAGCCCCGACACGGCTGGTGGCCTGGCCAGAAGATGGCAGGCGCGTTTTGTGGGAGGAAGGCCAGCGTGCCAAACAGACAGGCGTTCCGGTTGTAAGAGTGGGATAATTCACAGTCAAGCCTAGAAATGTTGACATTATTTTCATTCTCCTTGCCGTGGTTAAACTGTAAGAATACAAAAGATAACAAAACCTGCAGTGATTTACAGCTGCCTCCATACGGGGGGAGGGAAGAAGCGCTCGGGGAGGCAAAGCCCCTCTGACATCACCGATGTGGGGCGTGCGCCCCAGTGACGCAATGTGGTGCCAGCCTTGCACCGATGTGGCCCCGTGTTTAGTGCCTGGCTCTGTAATAGCAGTTCTGAAAATGCCACGGAAGAATCCCACACAATGAGGTTGCAGATATTCCTCCCAACCCTGGGCTTTCAGATCCTGCATCCACGCTCACAGCTGGCAGGAGATGCCTCTTCTTGCCTGTGAAATGATGGTGAATTACTATCTGCTCTTAATTCTTTGCCCTGTGACGATTTCCTTCTCTCCTTCCATAAGTCCAGCATGGCGAGGGGCCGGGATACGCATGCAATGACTGTAGACACCGCTTTACAGTCCGACACCTTCCCCTCTCAGCTGCCAAAGACTGGCAATTCCTCAGTCCCTTCCAGAACTGCAAGCAGCTCTTCTACTTCCTTAGGAGAATTCTGCCTATCATTTCAGCCGCTGGAAACTGGATAAAGCTCTTAGTTTATCAAGCCACTTTTGAGTTGGCTAGAAGTGCGAATTTAGGAAAGCGAAGTACGTTTCCCAGGAGGGGCTAAACATTGAGGATCTACTGCGCTCCTATTCACTGACCTGGCAATCCCCAGTGTGGAAATACTCCCTGTGCACAGAGGAGACTAAGCTGAAGAAATACGTAAAAAAAAACATCCCACGTAAAGCAAAATGTCATGATTCTCATAATGTCTCTGAACTTATGGGAGATAATGTCATAGTTTTTGACCAGGACTGCAAGAATTGTAACTTTGTAGACCAAGGAGCTTTACTGGAATTGTAAGATACTCCTACCAGAGAGCGGAATCGCTGGCAGTGATTTTCATTTGTAGGCTTTAGCTGATCTTTCAGATGTCCTGAGCACAGGTCACTGGTTTCCCCAAAGGTTGGGACAGGGGTCTTGGACGTAATTACATTTTGTAATGGCAACTGGCAAAGGGGGCAAAGGACAGGGTTGTGAAGCAATGGGGTAATATCACACAGACATTTGTCAAAGGTTTTAAAGCCAGACATGTTGTATCACTGCAAGCCAGCTGTGATGTCACGGATGTGTGAATAACTGAAGCCGAGTCATTGTCCTCCAGGAGAGAACGAGCCTCCTGTGTCAACGGAGGCAGAACAGTACTGCGGAGGTAGCTACGTGAGAAGCTGCTACTAGTGAGGAATCTTAAGGGTGGTAAATTACGAATTTGATTAACTGTGGATGTGCATTTTCAACAGGAGATTCAAAGGCTCAAAACATTTCCCACTGGCACCGACTTTTTTGGGGGGGTGGTATTGTGGGCGTCAGTCTACATTTCAGTTACGGCCTGTGCACACTAAGCCGGCGTAGCGACCGTCTGCGATGGCGCAGAACCGCGCTGTTTGAGCACTGCTAACGCTGTGCCCAATGCTTGCAACCATTGGAGCCCTTCACCCAGGGGCTTACGGACCAGAAAGAGAACGGATCCCCTGTCAAACGCTCCGTTTTCCGTCATGGCTCAGGGTGGGCTGAAACACTGATGCTCTCCAAAAACTCCAGTCTATACATTCATTTTGCTTGCAGTGGAGCTAAAGAGTGGGGAAGGATTTTTGGGAAAGGTAGCAGGGCTGAGGACAGATCCATCTCATCAAACAGTAGCGGACATTCTTTGAAAACTTGATTACACTGTTTTTCATCATCTAGGTCCCCAAACCCCATAGTTCACATATGATAAAGATTGTTACTATTGATGCTAACAGCTTCAATTACTTCCCCATTATCTTTTTTTATTCCTGGCAACACATAGTGTGAGTTGAAAAAAACATAAAATAGTCATAAGGGGAAGAAGAATATGTGGATTTTCTGTAGTTAAATTATTTATAATAAACAAAATCATCTCCATCAGCAGCCGAAGCACTAAAAGCTAAAGCATGTCCACAAAAAAAACTAACTGGAAGGAATATTTCTTAAAGTCAGAACTGGACTTTTTAACAAAAGCAAAATTTGAAATAAAAACCACCAACCATGTAAACCCGCTGTAATCCCTTTTGGTGAGGCTCTTCACAGGAAAAAAACAAGTGTTATATGGTCTGACTGGCTCATACTCTTAACCATGCATGCTACTGGCCATTGTGGGAGGTGGGGAAGAAAGCCAATGGAAGAGCCTGGATACATTAGAATTCAGAGTAATGCATCCGACTATCAAGGACTGAGTGGCCCATCCCATTACTATTTTCTTTCTTTGCTGCTGATTTTTGCAGCACTTTGTTTGCCTTTTTTTTTTCCCAGAAGCCTGTTTAAAAATAGGAACTGTCATGACTGAAATGTTTTTCTTCTTGTGTTGAAATATTACATTTGTAAGAATTATAAATGTGGCACTGAAAAATGATTCAGGGGGTGGGTGGGTGTGAACTTTGCATATTCCACAGCCAAATTAATCTCTAGAAAGTACAAAATAATTGTAGCCATTTCCCAAAGTCTGCTATGCAGGGACCACCTATAGTGTTGGTATTGTTTCATCTTTGTTCAGCATTCTTAGAGCCATTTTTAACCACTCTTTCTTGTTCCCACCAAGTTATGTTGCCAAATTTATTCCAATATTCCTTTTCTGGCAAGATGATTGTCTCAGCAACTAGCATAATATACTAAGTTTTTACATTTTCCTCTCTCACATTTTGTACATTAATAACACTCAGATTTTATATAACGGAATAACATTTGGCCATAAGGCCAAATTATCAGCTGTTGTCATACTGTGAGCTCAGTGGAATTAAAGAAACTGATTTAAACCAGCTGAGTCCATAACAAAAAGGAAGGGTTTTGCAGAATTTGCATTATTTGTTTAATGACACAAAATGAAGCAGAAGTGTCTAAATCTAGATGTTTTTCTTCAAGTCTCAAAAGAAAATAAGAACAACTGCCATTTAACTTGCTTTCTTCTACTGTAACAGCAAGCATTTCATTAATAACAGTAATTTCTATCAAATTTCTGTTCTGGTAATACTGTGGCATGCACTGCATGGTCTGCAAACAGTGTGTGTTCAGTTCCTTTCAGACGGAAGCTACCTGTGTGTGACTTCACCTTAGGCAATGGGAGTTTAGCCACTGACTGAACCGAGGGATAGGATTTACAGCTCTTGTATTTGAAATGAACTCTGAGAGGAATTTATGTCTCGGATCACCGTGACTTAAACATTACAGTGACAGGTGCCAAGCATTACTTAAGCGAGACATAAATATTTGCCTAAGAGAAGCTGATTTGCTTACCTGTGGTAGTCCTGAGCCTTCAGTGCTCATGCTGTCTGATGGAAACATTACAGCTTTCAACATATTCCTTAGTTTTCTGACAAATCTACTACAAGCCCTCCTTCTCCTGTTGTGATCTTCAGTGGGCCATCCATCACTGACCTCCATCCTGGTCATCACCCCAGTCACTATCAAATCTTAGCAGCTTTTTTAAAAGAAGGAATCAAAAACATGTGCATGTTATACTTGTATAAAATAATCAAATTTGAAAGCACTTTCTTTTGTAGCTCCCATATGGTTCTGTGCTCTCCTTTCAGCATTATACTTGATGTAACTCTACTTTGAAAAGATATATATTGCATGTAGTGCATCTTTCTGTAAAATCCAAGATGCATATTGTGAGCTACCTGCCAGTGTAACAGTCGGCGGACTAGGGAGATTACAGATCATATGAACCTGGCCTGGATAAAAGTGTTAACCAATATCACATAGAGAATGTTCCTGGGTTGGACTAGGCGGATTAAACAACAGGAGCTGATTATGATAATTTTCTTCATCTCTTAATGTCTTTGGATTGCTTCATTGAAGTTAAAAGAAAAATTCCCAGTGATTTATGTGGAGAGAGATTTCACCCTTCATTTCCCAGAAAGAGGTCTGCATGATACGCTAAGTATGGCAACTAGCTGCACACCGTAAGTACGAATTTGTTCTCTTTTCAGCCAAACGCTCTGTGCGAGAACGCAGCACACAGCAGTAAATGTTGTGTTACACAGAGCTGCTTTGGCCTCTAACTGACCACCACACAAAGCTTCGTACACTAACTGTTACTTTCTAGCACCAAATACCTGGCAGCTTTTCACTGTTTCCTTAGCGAAGCCAAGTGAGTCACCTGCTCTCCTTGCCTCTGCACAGTTTCTGATTCACGCCATTTTCAAACTCACCTAGTTTTCACATTATTTGAGCAACTAGCTGAATAAAACCGCTTGTTCTCACTTCTCTGTCCCTGAAAAGTAATATCGCACCAGGTAAGTCCCTTAAGCTCCTGTTCTGGGACACACTGTCACCTCTGCTGCTGCAGACACAGAGAGGTGGTTAGAGCAAGGACCAATTTCCTTGTTTCCTAAATGTCCCTCACTTCCATGTGTGCTTAGACATCATTAGAGACAATAAATAATGTAACAAAATAAGCTGAACCGTAACCAGGAAGAGAAAGAAAAACTCTTTCCTTAGCTATTAGCCGCTTTTTACCATTGTCTTTCACTTACGTGAAGCAGGAAGATTAGCTTAAGCAAGCAGTTACCGCAGGAGGTGGGAGCCAGCAGATTTCTAGGATTCATTTACCTCATAATGAGCTATTGGAAGTGATTGCAGGGCCTCTCCTAGTCCTTTTAAGAAGACACACTCCCATAGCTGAGTGCAAGGTATAAAATCCCGGTCCCTTGAAGTAATGAGAATTCTGGGACTGAATTCGCTGGGGCAGGATTTCGTGTTAACGTCTCCTTCCATCCCTACCCCTGGTTTGTCTGCTGGCGCCGGTTCCAGGCTGGCCTGCGTTCCTTGGCGAGGTGCTTCTCCCGGGGGGGGGGCGAGAGGCTTGCAGCTGCAGCTCGGATGCTTTCTGGTGCGGCGTGGTTTCCACGTCACCGGATGGATGTGAGCTCCCAGAGCCCTCCGCCCCTTCGCCAGGCCAGCGGAACGGCTGCACGCAGACCTGAAGAATGCCTCTCACCCACTGTCTTCACAAAGTCATCAGGTGTTGCAAGAACTGCGATGGCTGTGGATGGTTGACATGAGGGAAGACCAAACTCCTGCTGAGGCTTTACTGGCTGTTAATATACAACAAAGGCAGAGGAACACGTGCGGTGCTGGTGTCTCCAGCTGCTGATGGATGCCGGTATAGGCACAGTGCTGCGCAGCTGCACGGGCCGGTTGGGCTTTGCAGGCTGGGGATACAAAAGCATCCGAGAGGTCTGTCATTAGCTGTGTCTACACTGGCCTGTTAGACGGCTTCTGAAGAGCGGAGTGACCTGTCTGTAGTGGTCACCTTCAGATATGTCCCAGACAAGCTTCTGCATCTTTTCAGTCCTTGCCCAGCTCCTTCTTCGTCTACTACTGCAGGCTTAGACCGGGGTCTGAAAGACCTCGGGCTGTAATCCTCCCTGCTGCTGGTTCTCCACCGCAGGATCGCACCAGAAGTAACTGTACAAAACAGCTCAGCCTCCCGAGATGACTGAATGGAGTAGGTCGGTCTTTCTCCATTGTATCATTCGTCCAACCTTAACTTACCGTAGATAAAACTAGTGCAGAGTAATAATTGGCAGCTTCACCTGTGCCACAGGTATTATCCCCTCTAATGTAACATACTCAGGTAGAAAGAATAGATTCATATAAAATCCCACATTTTCAGATTGCTTCGAAACCACTTGAGCTGCTAATATGATATCACCGACTTGGACTCTGGAGCTTCATTGCAGATAATAGAAGAAGAAATTTGGAGTGAACTGGGATATTTCCGTCAGTAAACAAGTAGGATCACATTCCATCAATTTAGAATCTATAAACCTGAATGTCCACTGCAAAGGCCGAGAAAACTGCTCTCTTCTTTCCCGACAGGGGTGTCCTAAAAACAAATAGGAACTAAGGTAAAACTAACAGTCTCATTTTCACATATAACCAAAACTCCTCTTTTGGGTTTGAACTCAGGTGAGGTGCTAATGAATCCTTCCATAACATCAAAAACTAAGACTGAACAACTGCATTTTAATGCGATCTTTCTGATTCTGATGAGGGTCTACAAAAAAAATTTGGCAGTGACAGTCCAACGTTAGAATATATTCCAGGGCAAGGGAGCTGAGAGAACAGCAAGTTTCAATCCACCACACAGTACAAAAAACAAACTTCTGAGTTTCATAATAATTAATCAAATCTGCATAAAGGTATACTATTCCTTTCAGCCCACTGTGCACAGTAAAGTGATTATCTCAAAATTAAGAGTGTTTGAAGACAGTTAATGGTAAAGATGCCATGAACCTTCACAGGAAAAATACTGACAGTAGGTTTTACTCCCCCTCACCATCTTCCCTCCTCCAGAACTGGCAAAAATAAGACGAAATGTCAAGAACAACATCAAAATAAATCAAGGGTGATTTGTTGTTCCTAAAATATTTGTAGTCACATAAAACATCAATTTATATATTATTGCCTGCAGATGTGCCTCGCTGACAATGCAGGCTAGCCAAAAGATACTTCTAAATCCAGCTGTTTCCGAGTGGATCGGGTCATCAGAAAAAGGCCCTGGTGTGCTGGTGGAGTTTCTTCGTTAAGATTCAATACTGAGACCTGAATTGTGAGAATAAAAAGACACAAAAGAATTGCGACAGTGAAGGTAGGAAGAAGGGCAAAAGGAAACTGATGGGGCATCCTGCAGGGCTGTGAAGCTGCAAATGAAAAATTTTGTATTAATGAGAAGATGGTGAAAAGGAAGTGCTCCAAAAAAGGAATAAACAAATGACACCCTGTTTAGAAAAGCGTGGGTGGCAGGAAGAACAGTGACACCATTAGTCACAGAGAAGTGAGGAGACAGATATGTTAAGAAAGGTGCTGAGTTCAATCATTACTGCGCTGTGTCTATGCAGTTGTATAAAGCCAGTCAGTGAAAGAATCTTATTATATGTCAAGGAGAGAAAATTGTCTTCATTCATGGACTTCAGAGGCTTCAAAAAAAAGTTTCCCTGTCATTTACACATGCACAACAGAGTTATATAGGAGGAACAGATGAAATTGGGATAAGGTCAAAGAAAAGCGAGTATCAATAACATATTAAATTATATTATATTATGTTATGTTAATTATATTATTTTATATTATATTAATTTTTTTGCTTCTGGATGACACTGAATGAAACAGCTCAGCTGAAGAGCTGAATATTTATGTGGATGAGGATTTGGACATGGATATGAATATGGAAAATGGTTACGAACATTTATGTTTCAGGAGATGAGGAAACCATTAATGGTACATGGTTAAGAAGCCGTTTATCGTTTTCATGTTGTTGCCTAATATCTTTCTCACTGATGACAATCAGACACTGGACAAAATAATCAAACATCTAACTGGTGTAGCCTAATTTGGTATGACAGATCTAGAAAAAAGTTTTTAAATTCATGTAAATGATTTTTTATTTAAATTACTTTTATTTTTGCAACTTTATCAAGTAATGCAAACTTTCAAGTTTGATATTTTGAATGACTGCATGAAGAGCTAGGTGTTTTAGTGGTCAAATGTAGCTTTAGTTTGAAATTAAAGAGGAACACAGAGACCAGCCAGTTTGGAAACATAATTTTACAGAAAATTCATTGTATCTGAGCTTGTCATTCTTTAGCTGTCGTGAAATGCCAGTATCAGTATGCAGAAGCATTTGCTCCTTGTAAAATAATGTAGATTTCTCCACCATCTGTGGAGCAAATGATCTTCAGAGCTTTGTGGTCTACAAATCACCATCGTGTGACTACACAAAAATAACCGAGTGGAAAATCTCTCTTAAGAGTTAAGAGCACATGTGCTTTCTCTCTAAAACCTCCCTCATTTTTATCATAGGCGTTAACAAATGTAAGATAAAGAAGAGATTTATTTTTTTTAAGTAAACAGAGAAAAGAATAAGAGAGGAATTTCCAAACTTTCTTTCAGCAAAAGGCCTGGCTGTGAGTGTTACTGTACGGCTGGTTGTACCCATTTATTTGTGTTGTCTGTAAATAAGTATTTTCTTTGGAGAGGGCTGACAGTTTTTAACATTGTGATTTTCCTGTATTGAAGAACACTTAACAGAAGCTGCTCTCCCTTTGCCTGTATCTGTCCCAAGCTCAAATGGGATTGATTTTGTATATTCCACAATGGAAACCATAAGAAGCCTAAAAACGAATGAGATTATTAAAATACCTTCCTCTGTGTCACCCTTTCTCCCAAGGCTCTGCTTTTTCTTCCTAGGCTCTGCTTGCGAGAGCTACCCTTAATTGCCTCCAGAAGGAGCTGTGCTTTAGCCTTGCCACAGTTTTGAGGAAAACCCTACTGGGTTTAGTTGGATGGCTACCTGGAGCTGGGCTTTAGATCTAAATTTGTTACAGGATTTTGAGTAACCAGCTGAGAGGGACTATTTCAGCAAAGAGGTAGAGTTCACATTGCTAATGAGGCCATATTTAGCGTGCACAGAGAACTTCTGCATGGCTGGAACAAATCTGGCCCTAAGGATAGTAGAGAAGACTTTACGTTACTTGATCATTGGCTTAGGAAGTATTTTAATTGGTAAACATATAAACGGATAAAAGACAACATGCATAGTGCATCAATATTCATTATGAACCTAAATAGTTTCTATTGATACACAGTTTCCAGCACACTTAAATAAATGGGAATATTTTGAAGTCTACCCAAAACATGATACGGTATGTTTGTTCTTAACATCTCTATTTGTTACTACAGAGAGGTGGTGGCCTCTAGTGGACTCTGTATAGGACTATGGCAAAGCTGAGACTTCAGGTAGATGTAATTTCTATTCTCAGTTTTTAAAAACCTACTGCACACCGGGGAGATGGTTTCTCAATTTTAAACTTGGTTGGAGCTATGGTGTAGACAAAGCTTTAGGTGTCTTGGACTTTTTTTACTGAATTTTTTAAAAGCTATTTTTAGAAGGCTTTTAAGCCAATTCAGGCTGCTTGGAACATGACCTACAGTGGGACTTCAATGGCTTTAACAGCAGGATTAGCTGAAATACTTTCAAACCTGGCTTGAATTTTTCACATTATGGTAGATTTTCCAAGTAAGGTATGTCCAGCCTTTCTTCTGATCCTGTATGGGAGTCCCCTATGTCTGATCATGTAATGGGACGTGTGACTTTGCATGCTGGTGTCCGGGCTGTCCATCTGTCCACTGGGTGCGAGTCTGGGCTGTACGCCCGTGTGTCAGATCACACAACAAGGTAAGCCTGCATCATGCATCATGATGCACATCTAGAGCTGAGGGCTCTGGCTTCTGGAAGGGCTCCCTGGCATCAGGCACCGCTGGGTAATGACCCACAGCTGCAGAGCAGCTCCCCGGTCCCTACACAGAAGCTGCAGCTGGTAGAGAGAACCAAGACGCAGCTGGCAGAGAGATCCAAGACGCAGCTGGCAAAGAGATGACAGCAGCTAGTGTGTGGGATCAGAAAGCAGGAGAGAGTCGACGTGGCTGCAGAGCAAGCGGCTGAGCTAGAAGTGCCGCAGCAGAGGATGATGAAGAGGGAATCAAATGAGTAAGGCTTACACGCACTGCATGAGACCGGGCAGGTCTTACATCAGTGATTCACTATGGATGTTTTCACTGCTTGTAAAATAAAGTGGAAGCACCTCCTTCTAGCGAGAATTAATTCACTGATGTTTATCTATCTCTTTAAAAGTATAAAGTGCTGTATTAATGTGTTATCAGAAGGGCAAGAGGAAAAGCTGCCTGTGAATTCTTGGTTGCTGTATATTCTTATCACTAACATTTCATACTGGTTTTGGTATCAAGGTCATTGACAGGATAATTGATGCCAGACTTCTCTGGCACAAAGCTCTCCAAGTCAGGGCCTCGCTGCCTCACAACGTTCGCAGCAGCTGCAGCGACCGTACTGCTGTGGGTATTTTGAACCACTAAGGCAAATTAGTGCTTGTAATTTAATCCTTACAGATGATTATGTGTTACATCCTGATCAATATGTATATTCTCACAGACTTCTACCCACAGAATTTTACCTACTTGGCATTAATTCTATACTTCTATGTAATTGGATCCTTATAGAATATCTTTCTATATGCTGAGCCAAGTTTTTTTGCTTTCATTTTATGATTATAAAGGAATCCTACATAGGCTGTAATTTTTCTTTGGTTGTTACATCTGCTATTGAGCAATTCCCTTCTTGATGATTTGCTAAGAATGGGATAGAAAAAAGAGAAGTTTGTCAGATCTTCCAAGACAAGAGAGGACATGCCTGGAGGTAAAGTGCGTACACAAGTAGAACTGAAAACAAGTTCTGTAACATATTTTATACGTAATTTCTTATTTTATATGAGAATATGCAAATTTCTAGATGATCCTGGCTGACTGTGTTACAGTTGCATACAGCTCTCTCAAGAGCTCATGAAGATTTTATTTTTTTCTCCACTAGATTCTTGGCCTTCATGTTTTCTTTTACAATAAGATGTTTTTATTGCACAATAGCAGAGTAATAGGGCTTTTAAAGGGTGTAGACTTCGTTTCACTGAATTGTATAGATGTTTTACATCGTCAAGGTGGTTTAAAGGGGCCTTATCATAATAAAAAAATTAAGCCTTTAATTTTTTGCCAAACACTAGCAGTATGTATGGTAGACGGTTTATCTCCACGTTTAAGTCTCAGATCTGTATTTAAGAACAAATGCACTCAGAAATCCATTAAGATGGAAAATTTAATTTTCTAGATAATTTGGAAACTTGGCATAGTTTGTTCAAAACACTTGTAGAAACCTTAATTTACTCATTTGATTATAAACAGTATTTACAGAGTTGTACAGTCAAAATTGGCACAGGAACTACCAGGTTACACATGACTTCTTTCAAGTTAGAGTACACATAACCCAAACTTTCTGATGTCTCAGTTGGTATCTGACCTTCAGATGTGCTGAGGATGCCCCTAATGTCTTTTGAAGCTGATGAGGACAGCAACACTAACCAAACCTGAAAGCTGCATGCAAGAAGTTTCAAGGTCTCCATGCCATATAGTAAAACTCTACTCTGGGCAATCACCAACAGTTTTAATGAGTCTCATGATACAGCAGAGTGGGGTTTTTGAGAGCTCAAGTCTGAAAGTCTAAAGTTTACATGACAGTCTCTTTTTTTTTTTGTCTTTTTATGTAAGTTTCTAGTCAGTGTAATGATGATAAAAGCCTTGAAAATATTAACAGAATGTATTTTACAAGCCTCCAAAAGAACACAAACTAAAAAGTGTTCTGTAACTAGGAAGCAGTACAACTTTCTAAGCAAATCTCTGATTTAGGTGCAGGGTGTAGGCTCATTTTAGTGTCCAGTGTCTTCCATATACTGAACCTAAGCAAGCGCTGTAGCTAAGTGGGAAATGGCCGCCAGAGACTGGATCAGAATACTCTAGAAGTATTTTGATGCTGATTCTCTGAAGCTGAATCTATACAGGAAGATCCCAGTTTATAGATGTGTTAACAAATTGCTCTTCTTGTTTCCTACCCCCAAGATCGCTTTGGCCAGCCATGCTCTGGTAACGAAATTACCCAGCCATGGAAGCAACAACTGCAACTGACTGTGCTGTGGAAAGCCAATTTCTACTGTTGGGAATCCAATATTCTCCTGTTCTGAAACTCTTCACGTGAATTTTGTGGTGTCTGATTTACTAAAAGAAAAGTCCTTGTTCATTACTAGACTTCAAATTGCTTATTCTGAAAAATTTCATCTCATATCCTGATTTTACGGGTTATGTGCCCCATGCTAAGCAACACAGTCTCAAATCTCAAGTTTATTGGTATCTGTGCCTTGTGAAGTATTTTTTTAAAGAGAAACTAGTAAGCTTATAGAATTTCAAAAATGAAGAGGCAATATACACAATGAACACACAGTGCATTTTTTTGTCATACACATTGAAGAGTTGTTTCTTTCTCCTTATATAATCACATAATTAGTTTGCATATGGCAGAGACAGAAATCTGGAAAACTTGTGTTGCAATGACTGGTATTACCACTGCTATGTTACTGATTGTTTATTTTGTTTATAGCAACACCAAGAGCAAAACTTCTGCTCACGATTCCTCTTGTATTTCTAAGTGGCATTGCAAGCTCCAGTTTGGAAGCTGCTTCTCTGGAGACCACCATATCCCTAATACATCTACAGATGAACGTCTGCCTTGGGTCCTTAACATCGTGCCTGCATTACCACCTATTTTTGTCAAGCACAATGTGCTTTCAAAGCCTCTACAGGAATAATTTTGTAAACCATTAAAAAATCACATTTGTTGGTGGCAATACAGCAGAAAAGAGCAATGCTTGGTATCAACAAAGCTCCCACGGTGCCTCATGACTAGCAACTTCTAGAAAAGTAGTTGTTTCTCCCTCCATTACAGTTCACACATAAAGGCCTATTAATATTTTTTCCGGATAAAATACATAGTTTTCAGGAAAAAAAATTGTTGTTCTTTAGATAAGAATTTGTACTGACAAGACAAGTTTATATTCTGGATTAATTTGAGAGTGAAGAGTGTAAAAGAATGGGATAAACATGGATGAAGTTAGTCTGGATTGTGGGATTTACCTTCTGCCATGTGCCTGGTACAAGATGCAGGATCCCTTGCTCCCCACAGATCGGCAGACCAGCTGACATCCCACGCACTGAGCCTGCGTCCTGGTGTCCTGGGTGTTTATTTCCTGCCGGAGAGCAAGCACTCTGCTGACTGGGCTTCAAGTTCTACCCAGGGACTGCAGTATTAGAAGCAGAGTAAGTGAAAGAAAAGTAGAAGCTGAGGACATGGTAGTGTATCTGTGCTTTAAAGGTGGCTTTGAGTAAGACTCATCAGCTAAAACTTACACATGTGAAAGTTAAGCATTTACGTCACTCCCAGTTCCCTTTACAGTCCGTGCTGATAACCAGGCACCAGTAGAGAGTGGTTAAGCTCATCACCAGACAGGCCTCTAAGGTAAGTCAAGTGAGTTGCCCTCTGGAGGTGTCTGCATCCCTTCCTGTCTATCCTGGGAGCCCAGACACCTACACTGTAGATGCCATCATAGATAGCTAAAAAGTGAGATGTCTAAATCTGACCTGGTTGCTCTAGTCTAGTCCATGGAAACCTGAAGTTCAGGCAGTAAAGCCCAGGAGGCAAACTACCGATCAGCCAGGCTAGGGAGACTGGCAGAAAGTCTACAAGGGTAACACGGAGCTGTAGAAGTTTATGTTGCTGATCCACGTAGGCTTCAGGGAGTAAGAGGCGAACTTCCAAGAGGCAGCACAAAGCTGAAATGCAAGGAACAGATGACCTAGCATGCCTAGCAGAGATCACTGAGGTCTGGGCAATACCGAAGGACAGTAATAAAACAAAATCGATAGCTTCTTGGATTACATAGTTGTAAAGAAATCAGGCAGGACAGACTCTGCTTGCCCGTAGCAAGGACAGCCAGTCTTAAATGCTTAGGAGCATTGATGGGGGCAAAGGTTTTTTTTTTAACACAAGATCTTTATCTCTTGTAGTTGTGCAAGCATATAAAAAGCAGAATAAAACAAACATACAAAAAATAGAAATATAAACTTGTGGTTTATTTTCCTGTTAAAGCAACACCATAAACTGAATGGTTATTGGGTGATAGAAGTGTCATAGCTCCACTGAGCCTATTTACCTCCAGGCACTTAAAAGTTTGGCTCAAATCTGCTGTTTGTTTTACCAAATACAAATATCTTGTAACACATAAATACCCATAAAGGCAATTTATTCCCTCCTCATCTGTTATTTCTTTTAACAGAAAAATCTTCTTGAAAAGAATTCTTGTATGGCATTAAAGTACTTAAGAAAACAGGTAAATAAGTCAATAAACATGTTTTCAGATGTTGTAGTACATTTTATGCCTACATGCATGTTCTGTACATTTATTCAACCCATACCTGAAAAGTCATGAATTCAAAGAGTCTTTGCTGTACATTGAGAGCAAAAGAGAAAAACAAGAGTACAGTAATGGCCTACTGCATTGGTAATAAAGAGACTCAAGGCTGATTTGTCATTTTTTTCTTTAAAAAAATCAAAGCAATGAACAATTCAGCCACCCTCAACAGTGGCAATTCTTTGTCTGACAGAACATGAGTCATTTTATTCAGCACTACATTCTTCCACAAGTTACCAAGGTCCTGAAAAAAACCCAAAAGAAATACAAAGTTTCTGCAAAAGCATTGATCTTTTCTGCTGTATTGCCACTAACAAATGTGATTTTTTGAATGGTTTACAAAATTATTCCTATAGAGGCAGTTTAAAAGCAAGATTAATCCTTGGATTTCACAAGTGAGATACAGATGACTGGCACAAAGAACTCTCCTTTATTACACAGGACTATTTGCTTGTGTATCCACTCTAACATCTTCCAAACAAATAGCTTAGGATGCAAGAGAGCCCAGAAGCATTAGTTTTGATGTTGTTCGTGCAGCCTGTTGTCCCTCTAAAATCTCATCTTGGACAGTGATCGATATCTGACTTTCACATTAATATAAGAAACCCCACAACAGGTAGGTATGGAATATCCAGCTCTCCATATAAAGTGGCCTGTGACTAAAGTTTGGCTCCGGTTCTGCCTCATAATGTTCATTCTCCTTTCCAACTTTTTCATATTTAATTTTGATAACCACTCTCCTAAGTGTATTACTTTGTTCTGACTCTTCTTTCGCTCTGAGCATTTTCTTAAAGAGATTGCAGAGAAAAGATTTCATGCTCTGCGTATTGTTTTATAGCAGCACTCTCGGCAACAGCACGGGGAAAAAATAAAGGGTGTGGGTGGACCCTGAGAGAATGCAGGGAACGGAGCCAAGATATACTGCCCAAAACCTCATACTTGGCTACAGTGAATATTGCCAGTTTTCTGCCCCTGCCTGTGAGTTTAGGAGAATTCCATCTGTCAGCTGCTTGTCCAGGTCTCCTGGTTAAGGATGGTGTATCCAAGTTTTGGGAATGAAACCAGGTTTGTTCTTTTGTTTATTTAGAAAACATATTAATAATTATTACAATTGTCACCTAAAATACTAGAGCATAACAGGTGCTAACTCTTGCGGAATGCATGCTAATATTACAAAATAAGGGCAGTAGTCATACCTTTCCTGTAACAGCTGGCTATCAGCTTCTTCGGGTCATTTTGAATTTAGTGCCAAGGCAAGACTTCATACCTTGCTCCTGGTAATACTGCTTTATTTACACAGCTGGTACAGCAAGAGCACTCTCGGGGATTGCCAACAGTGAACCCTAAGTAACAGTGAAGTAGCGCATCAGTCTCTGCCTCTCTCTCCATACAGCTACTTCGGACAATGAAGATGGTTTCTATTTCGATACAAAATGGTATTGTTCAGGAGGGAGCTCAGGCTGTGACACTGCATTGCAAAGCAGTGACTTCTGGTCATTACTGATTTATTTTGCATTTGCATCTAGTTTTCTGGAGGTGAAAAGGAGTCTCTCTTTGCACACAATCTCTAGTTGTGACTAGAGACTATAAGACTATAATCTCTCTTATAGTCCAATTTGATAGTAGGTTGGATATAATATTAAAAACAGTCAGCTGGAATTACTCACCATTATTTTATCTGCACAGGAGACAGTCATGCAGGCATAACGTATATTCAAATTCTTTTCTGTGAGTGGCCAGTTTACTAAAAAAGCTCTCTATCTTGTAACTCTTATTCTTAGGAAGTTAATTTATTTTCTTATTGCTAAGGGAAAGGGGAATCACGACTTTCCATTTTTTTTATCTTTATTCATCCCTATAGAAATAAAGTGGTTAATGAAAAAATAAAGTGGTTAATTAAAAACAAAACCACCATACCATAAAAACATGTGTTAAAAATACCATTTGCTATGATGGTGCATTTAGCATTTGACAGTCACTTGCACACCTGGGAGATGACTAGATCTCGGCAGTTATTATGAACAGCCTGTAGCCTTTTCTTTCTGTTGATGAATGAAATATTGGTGTAAGCTATCATCAGGATCTTACACACCATCTGTTTCTGCTCCTCTTTCCTTTTCACCTTTCTGCTCTTGTAATCTCTTTATTTTAAATAGATTTATATATCCTCGATAAACAATTAAATAGATGGAGCATCTTGTATGCAATAGAACTTTTGAAGATCTCACTGGAATAGTGCAAGTATTCTGAAATTTATCTAGATAGTAATTAAAAGTTCATTGTCACACTCCTAATGAATTAATGTAGCAGTTAAATCTGCACAACAGCTATTAATCAGGAAAGTTATAAATGTGGATTCTAACATATTCTGGTTATTGATTTTTTTTTCACAGAACTTGATATATCATATGACTTTTAAAATGGAATTTAAAAAATGAGTCAAGGATATGAAATTTTACAATTATAGAGAGGGCCTGTCACGTTATCATGGTATATAATCATATTTGCTTTTGTATAATAAGGCAGCTTCAAATAGCAACTTATTTATCAATAAATGAGTAAATGGAGATTGAAAATCTTCTATTGGGGACCTCAATACAAGGTATTTTAACCTGTCATGGTTACTGAAGGAAACTTATGGGAAGATGAAGTCACAACATGCTTTCCCGACAAACCACAAGGAATGGGGGAGAAGGATTTTCAAATACATCAAATACAAATTCCCATCCCCATGAGAAGAAAATTAATTCTGATATCCACTGTGATTTCAATGGTGAAAAGTGGTAAAGAGGAATCACAGGAAAGGCAAGGAATTAAAGAAAAGTAGAAAGGAAAATGTAGCAGCATTTTTTCTGAAGATTTACCAGAGAGAAATAAGTTGTATTACACTGTTGCTCTTCAAGGAGCTAAGGAAGTGTACCAGTTTCTACAGGAATCTATCTGTGCTAGGCATTGGGTAGAATAACTTTTACTTTAGATGTAGACATTATTTCTTCTTTTAGTCTTTCTTTTGCTCCTTGTTTTCTGCAATTGCTGCTATAACACTCAAATAGCAATTTCTCAATGTGAAGCACGGAAAAGTCACTGTTCCTCTAAGGAAAACACATCATGTTATGGAAGTTTGTGGCATGTCTTAAAGGAACCTGTCTGTCTTCATTCCTGTCGAGAAGAAGAGTTGGTACTGTCAGCCTGGAAGGAAGCGGTGCCTAAAGAGGGACTGACCACCGCTGAAATCCTGGGGAAGGCATTTGGATACTGCATGGTTGTGGACTTCTATATAAGGTCAAACTTCAGACCTATGTGTAGACTCTCCAGAGGCCTAAATCTAAAACACACATATATTGAAAAAAAGGAAGGTAGGACTGCGCAAACAATTTGCACATTAGAGTGGAAAACAGCTTGCTTAAGGATAAGTTTAGTTCTTGTTGGAGAGAGGAGAAAGGGTTGAATTTTGCAGCTGGAGGACTTCAGCAGGGTTGGCAAGAATGACTTCAACTGGAAAAAGAGGGGACAAGCAAGGAGCAACAGTGGACTGGTGAATGCCTCCAAAAAGCAGCCATAGGCCCATTTAAAGTAATAGATTGGGAACAGCCAGGCTGAGTATTTTAACAGGGTAACGTGGGTGGAAGACTCACAGAGTAGAAAGTGAGAAAGTAAGAGAAAGCAAGCAACAGATGAAGAGGAAAAGCAAGGAAGACAGAGAAATCTGTGATGTAAAACTCCCTGAAAACCTCTGATGAGAGGTAAAAAACCTGTTGTTCATCACCCGTTTCACTCAATGTGATAAATAGGCTGAACAACTGCTCCGGCTGCCCTTTTGGTGGTATTTAACTCTTATCTTCTGTCACTAATTAGCTTTGTTCGATGGGATCAAGGGGCAACAAAGTTAATGCTGATGGAAATGTTTTATATCGCATAAGGGAACAACTGCTTCAGTCACAGCAAAAAAATTATCAAGATGGGGTCACTACAGGTTATTTCATTCATTTTATACCGCAAAGTGTCTCTAAGGTCCTAATCCAGCTGTTTTGTAATGCTTTGACAGCTTTATCTTTTTTCCATGCTTCAGAGGAAAGGTAATGGTACAACATCCTTTGTATGATATGCCACCCCGTGCTTAAGGACCAGATGAAGGTGCTGGGCAAAGGTGCTTTACAGCATCTGTATGTTCACCTGACTTCAGAGCTGTGCAGGAGCTGCTCAGTCCTCACAGCAGGTCAGCCTAGGTCACGCTCAGTGTTTTTATAGACCCAAAAATGAATGTTGCAAACCTGAAAGTATGTTCAAGTACCCCCTGATGAGAGCCTCAGCTTTACACTGATGTGGGAGACCCTCTGTAGAGTGGAAATTCCCAAAGACTGTTTTAGACCACTTAGTCCTTTTTCTGAGAAACATACAACAGAAAACAGCTAAGTGGGCACAATAAATGTAAACTCTATACATGCTCTATCTATATGCTCTTCTTTGACATTCCCTATTCTCTTTTGGAATATTTCTCCTCTTTCATACCTTTCCCCTGGTATATTTTAATGCAGTTCACTAACTGGAACAGTTCTACCTGTCACCTTACCCAATTTATTAACAAAATATTTTTTTTGAGCTCAAAGGATATACAGATCTTTTCTCTTTTTCAAGTGGAACACAAATATTGGAAGACAGAGGGCAAAGTTTTCCATCACGTTTAGTGTGAAAAACTCCAGGACTCATTTGAGGAAGTGCTGTGCATCCATATATTATAAATGTGGGAGTAATTCTAGTAAACACCTACTTTTGGCTCTTCTAAGTTAAAAGAAGAGTTAAGAGCTTGTCTAAGCTAAGACACCACTTAATTATTATATGAAGCAGATCCCATCTTTAGAAAATAAACCTTTAGAAAGTTGTTCGAGTTGTTAATTATTTTCACTGCTAACATTTTGTATAGTAGTCTGATTCTGCCTGGTTTCAGCTTCAAGACTTGCCATACATCGATACACATTGATGTTAGGTATAATTTGAGTGTGATAGTATGATTATGATAATAATGATTGTTAGGTGTAATTTTATTTTGTGCTGAAAACATTGTTTTATGAAGTAATTTACTTTGATACTATGTTTATATTAAACCAGAAACCTCCAGTTAATAAAGTGAATAAATTGATCTATGGACTCTTTTACTAAAAAGGATTTTTCCAAACCTTTAATAATTCTCCTAACGGTTTTTTGAGCTATGTGCAATTTATCTTAGACTGAGGACACTGTAGCTGAATGCAATATTCTAAAAGCATTTACCCTGAAAGAAAGAAAAAGTGTAACTTCTCATCTTGTATTGGATAACTCCATGTTTATATATCCAAAAAACATACTATCCCTTTCAGGCATAGTATTCCAGAGGGACCTTACTTCAGTGATTGCCTGCCACGATCCTCAGCTTTGTTTAAACCACACAATATTCTTGTCTGCTTTCTGAATGTTAAAAACATGGAATAATTTACATGAACAAGATGAGGACCAGAAAAGGCCTTGACTGTGTAAGCACTGCTCAGCAATAACTGAAAGATCAGTGTTATCAACACTGTTTTCAGCACTAATCCAAAACAATAGCCCCATACAAGCTACTATGAAGAACTTTATCCCAGCCAAAGCCGGTACAGAGTTGTAAGTCAAAAATTGTCTAGAAATAATTTATAACTGTTTATCAATATAAAAATGGAGGTGATTGTACAAAGCTGTACAAGGAGGAAAATGGTGATGGTCGGAAAGATCGTCTCTTTGCACTTGATCTCCTACAACTTCCCACAGTTATTTTAACTTCTTTTATTGGAAAATTATAGATTTTTGCAGTATTTCAATGAGTGATGATATTTTATGCTCGCAATCTTGCCATACACTCATATTTTGGGCTGCAGATAGGATTTCCAACTTTACCAAGTGGTCAATATATTTCAAGGTCCCTTTTGTAAGTGTATATGCTGTAAGTGTAAGCATCCTGTTGCATTCTCTGTGGATTCCTCCGCCTGCCAGCACACAAACAATTGCAGGATCAGACCCTGGCTGGGCTAGCAGGACCAGAACAGCCACATCTTTTTCAGAAATGTGAGGCAGAAGAAAAGTGGTTTGTTCATCCCTCTCTGGAGAATTTATCTGCAAGTTTCCTAGAAATTTGGACCTGTCTAAATATAGTGCATAACTGGTAAAACACAAACTGTACATAGTTGCAATTTATGGTATCAAAAATCTACCAACCTTTAAATCTTGGTCTCGCCTTAGCTAACAATACCTTCCTTTACAATGGGCAGAAAAATCATGTTACTCTCTTTATGGAAAGTTCCTTCATGAATAATAAATATTCTCTTACTTCA
Source organism: Phaethon lepturus (assembly GCF_000687285.1). NCBI lineage: Eukaryota > Metazoa > Chordata > Aves > Phaethontiformes > Phaethontidae > Phaethon > Phaethon lepturus. The sequence continues at coordinate 3,657 of NW_010563453.1, read as the reverse complement.
CCATGTAAAAATATAATTATTAACTATGCACCCCATATTTATATAGGATGAAGGCTGCCTAATATTTCCTGCCAATCTCCACAAAAAAGACTTGTCTCTCAGCTCCGCAGTCCTTAGAAGGCATTGCAAAAATTCTGCTAAAGGTAGTTGGCATTTTTTGGCTAATTTCCTCATAAGCATTTTTCTAGCTTTTAGGGTTGAACATAGCCAGATTTTCCATGTAGTATTTTAAACAATTTCCTCCTACTTCTGTCAGTAGGTGTGTAAACCAGCTTTAATATTAGCTTCGTCGCTCATAAAATAAAACATGTTAGGAGAAAATTAACCTATCGGCAAGAAAACACGAAAAAAATGGGAAACTTTTGCATATTTCAGAACATTGTGAGGAATATGCATTTCAGCAGGTTCACAAGCTATGCTGGAGTGTCAGAGACTAATGAAAATTACTCTATACCACCTGCTGAATCAAGTTTAATAGATGGTCTGATTAATTAAAGTGTCAGTTTAGCCAATATCTTCAATTTCACTTTTTCACAAAATAAAAGTTCCAACAAAGAATTATGGAATAAACCTAATAGGTTATCTAGTTCACTCCCTGTAATTGCAGAATAGTCCCTCTGAAGACATTTTTATTCCAATTTGTTCAATACAGTTTTAAAGGCTTTGGAAAGGCATAAGCCACAGCTGCTGCCCACAGAAGAACTTACAGTCTGCTAAACCCTGATCTCTATTTTGACATAGAAGTAATGACTTTATTTTCATAACAGTATTGTATCATGTGTACTTAAATAACGTCTTTGCACCTCTCTGTACTGTTGATATTCCTATGCAGCAAATACTTAAGGCTATGTTAGAAACTCCCAATTCATTGTCATTGATTTCATACTCACGAGATCCACGCTGGCATAAGGTCCCGTCTATAAGAAAATCCTTTAGAGGCTGGCACAATAGACTGCCAGCCCCTCTGGACAAAGAAACTCTCTCCTTCAGTGTCTGAAAAAAACAGCAATGTTTCAAGTACTGTCAAAACACTCCAAGAATAATCCAAATGCAATCACCTTTTGCAATAGATGTACAGCATAGCTGGCATGGGCTGCGTTGGTGGGAAAGATAGGAAGTCTCCTTTCTTGCCAGGTACCAGTGTCCCTTCTTTGCTCTGTCTTTGCAGTCTGGTGCAATCAAGCTGTGTGAATATAAAATCAAATATAATATACATCATAAAGAATCAGAAATATGTCAGATTGAAATATTAAAGGTTTGGCAATCTGGAAAGCTTGTTATTTCCTAATTTTTTCAAGATGGCATTTTTTCAGGTGTTTGACAATCCCGTTGCATGTCCTGCATTTCTGTGTGGAAGCATCTATTTTTATTGAAAAAGCTATTTGATGAACACTTTAATGAACTCTGTTGTTACAGTTATTTGGAAGTGAAAACTATTACCAGCTGCCATGTTGCCCCTGAAGAATGGCAGAAGATACCATTTTTTCAATAAAATGCCTGGGAAGAGAAGTACAGTTCTGAGCATCATACAGCACTTAACGGCTCTGTATCAGGAGTAAGCACTGGAAGAAAGAGTTACAGAACTGTAAAAAATCTCTTGTCTCAGAGGCAGGATCTATTAGCTGCACAGCAAAAACACATTTAACTGGAAATAGTAGCCAACATCCATCTATGTCCACTATTTCCCTAACAGGGTGAAAAATATAACATCATACATCTACGCCTTTATGACTTATTTTCTGTATTTCTGTGCTCACTTTCTTCTCCCTCTCTACAGTACACACACTACATGTAAATATCCATAAAATTGAACGCATACTCTTGGTAAGACATGTCTGTTGACCATAGAATCATAGAATCTTTGGGTTGGAAGGGACCTTTTAAGGTCATCTAGTCCAATCCCCCTGGAACGAGCAGGGACATTTTCAACTAGATCACATTGCTCAGAGCCCAGTCCAACCTGACCTGGAATGTTTCCAGGGATGGGGCATCTACCACCTCTCTGGGCAGCCTGTGCCAGTGTTCCACCACCCTCATTGTCAAAAGCTGCTTTCTTATATCCAGTCTAAATCTACCGTCTTTTAGTTTAAAACCATTACCCCTTGTCCTATTGCTACAGGCCCTGCTGGAAAGCCTGTCCTCATCTTTCTTCTAGGCCCCCTTTAACTACTGGAAGGCTGCATTAAGGTCTCCCCGGAGCCTTCTCTTCTCCAGGCTGAACACCCACAACTCTCTCAGCCTGTCCTCACAGGAGAGGTGTTCCATCCCTGGGATCATTTTTGTGGCCTCCTCTGGACCCGCTCCAACAGGTCCATGTCTTTCCTATGCTGAGGGCTCCAGAGCTGGACGCAGGACTCCAGGTGGGGTCTCAGCAGAGCAGAGGGGCAGAATCCCCTCCCTCAACCTGCTGGCCATGCTGCTTTGGATGCAGCCCAGGATACGCTTGGCCTTCTGGGCTGTGAGCACCCATTGCTGGCTCATGTCCAGCTTTTCATCCCCCAGGACCCCCAAGTCCTTCTCAGCAGGGCTGCTCTCAATCCCTTCATCCCCCAGCCTGTGCTGATACCAGGGGTTGCCCTGACCCAGGTGCAGGACCCCGCACTTGGCCTTGTTGAACCTCACGATGTTGACACGGGCCCATTCCTCGAACTTATCCAGGTTTCTCCACATGTTAACTCTGCAGCAGTGGAACTAGAGAGAAAATGCTTTTTCAAGTAAAGTTTTAACTTTTCCCTGCAGGTAACAGAGCAAAGAGAAGTTAAAACTGTCTGTTTGCCTTCCTCCAAGAAGGCAGCAGACCCCCTTACTGAAGAAACCACCTGGATGGACATTCCCCCCTCTAGAAGTCAGCTACCTTTAGTATTAAAAGAGGTACACATGTATCAATAAATTCTGAGTGCCTCCAGAAGTCACTTACTTTAGTACTGAATGAGCTAGGCATATAAAAAATGAGTCCCTCGTGGTTGTGGTTATTTCTTTGCAGTCAAATTACTAAATCTAGTACTTTTTGAATACAGCATTTAGAAAAAGCAGAACCTGGACTGATCCCTAGCATAGCATACATTCCAGGGAAGTGTTCAGACCGCTCAGCAGAACACTTAAAATCCAGTTTTAAAAAATCCTCCTTTCCACAGGATGCAAACTGTACTTGTCCTAAATACGTATTACAAAAAAAACCCAAACAAAACCCAAACCAAACACAAAGCATTCTGTGTGATTCAAGCAGAAAGCCCGCCAATTAATAAAAAAAAAAGAAATGTTATATACAGCTGAAGTGTACTAAGCCAAAAACTGGATGTTGTAACACTACAATACTCTAAGGCAAGGGCCTGGAAAATGGGAAAGACAAAGCAAAACCTTGTTTCCGTTACTCTGGTACGATGCTGGGCTCTGGCGCAGAGTGCAGACACCTTTCATTGCAGCGAAGAAGTCCCGTTGGCTCACAGCTACCTTAATAACAGGTATAACACCAAGAGCTTACAAGGGAGCTTCGCCAAGCGCCGAGGTTTGGAGGAGAGCAGGTGCCTAACCCCACTGTCCCCCCCAATCTACGCCCCTCAGACCGGCCGCGACCATAGGCCGCGCCCCGGCCCCTCCTTCTCCCGCAGGCGGGCGAGTGTCCCCTCAGGGGCGAGGATCGTTGGTTCCGGCCTCGGG